>NC_057814.1:515102749-515142607 GCF_018294505.1 Triticum aestivum
GTAGCGAACGAATCGCTCGATCGGGTTCAGTTAACAGCCATCGATCGATCGCTCGGGTTCAGTAACGCGTAGCCTGCAGTGCAATCGCTCGGGTTCAGTTAGAGCCCAACGCCTCGCTCGGGTTCAGTTAGAGCCAACGCCTCGCACACGCGCGTACGTGTACGAGAGAAACGTGCATCGCTCGGCCCCCGACCTCCCACCGTAACCGGGAACTCCCCGAAATTTCCTTCGCCCTCACTTCTACCACGGTTTTTTCCGTCATGGACGGCCCAAAGAATGTCATGCAGCTGCGTCTCCGGCCCGCCCAGGACGAAAAGCCCATTTTCTGTCATGATTTTTTGTCATAGAAGTAGGAGCCCACCACATCTATGATGATACCGGGTTTTGTCACAATTATCGTCATAGAAGTGTCATATGTATGACAGAAAAAATTCGTTCGGCCCAAAATGTCACGGATGTGTCTTTTTTTGTAGTGATACAGATGGATCGTTTGGACTCACTTGATTTTGAATCACTTGAGAAATGCAAATCATACCACATGGGCAAGATGACTGAAAGGCCTTGTTTTCAGTAAGATGGAACAAGAAAGCAACTTGTTGGAAGTAATACATTTTGATGTGTGCAGTCCAATGAGTGCTGAGGCACGCAGTGGATATCGTTATGTTCTTACTTCACAGATAATTTGAGTAGATGGTGAGTATATTTACTTGATGAAACACAAGTCTGAATTATTGAAAGGTTCCAGTAATTTCAGAGTGAAGTTGAAGATCGTCATGACAAGTGGATAAAATGTCTATGATATGATCATAGAGATGAATATCTGAGTTACGAGTTTGGCACACAATTAAGACATTGTGGAAATTGTTTCAGAACTAATACCGCCTGGGACACCATAGTGTGATGGTGTGTCCGAACATCATAACTGCACCCTATTGGATATGGTGCATACCATGATGTCTCTTATCGAATTACCACTATCGTTTATGGGTTAGGCATTAGAGACAACCGCATTCACTTTAAATAGGGCACCACGCAATTCCGTTGAGACGACACCGTATGAACTATGGTTTAGAGAAACCTAAGGTGTCATTTCTTGAAAGTTTGGGGCTGCGACGCTTATGTGGAAAAGTTTCAGGCTGGTAGGCTTGAACCCAAAGCGGATAAATGCATCTTCATAGGATACCCAAAACTGTTGGGTATACCTCCTATTTCAGATCTGGAAGCAAAAGTGATTGTTTCTAGAAACGGGTCCTTTCTCGAGGAAAAGTTTCTCTCGAAAGAATTGAGTGGGAGGATGGTGGAGACTTGATGAGGTTATTGAACCGTCACTTCAACTAGTGTGTAGCAGGGCACAAGAAGTTGTTCATGTGGCACCTACACCAATTGAAGTGGAAGCTTATGATAGTGATCATGAAACTTCGGATCAAGTCACTACCAAACCTCATAGGACGACAAGAATGCGTACTACTTCAGAGTGGTACGTAATCCTGTCTTGGAAGTCATGTTGCTAGACAACAATGAACCTACGAGCTATGGAGAAGCGATGGTGGGCCCAGATTCCAACGAATGGCTCGAGGCCATAAAATCCGAGAGAGGATCCATGTATAAAAACAAAGTATAGACTTTGGAAGAACTACTTGATGGTCGTAAGGCTGTTGGGTGCAGATGGATTTTAAAAGGAAGACAGACAATGATGGTAAGTGTCACCATTAAGAAAGCTCGACTTGTCATTAAGAAGTTTTCCGACAAGTTCAAGGAGTTGACTACGATGAGACTTTCTCACTCGTAGCGATGCTAAGAGTCTGTTGGAATTATATTAGCAGTTACTGCATTATTTATGAAATCTTACATATGGGATGTCAAAACATTGTTTCCTCGACGATTTTCTTGAGGAAAGGTTGTATGTGATACAACCAGAAGGTTTTGTCAATCCTGAAAGATGCTAACAAGTATGCAAAGCTCCAGCAATCCTTCTAAGGACTGGAGTAAGCATCTCGGAGTTGGAATGTACGCTTTGATGAGATGATCAAAGATTTTGGGTTTATACAAAGTTTATGAGAAACTTGTATTTCCAAAGAAGTGAGTGGGAGCACTATAGAATTTTTTATGAGTATATGTTGTTAACATATTGTTGATCAGAAATGATGTAGAATTTCTGGAAAGCATACAGGGTTATTTGAAAAGTGTTTTTCAATGGAAAACCTGGATTAAGCTACTTGAACATTGAGCATCAAGATCTATATGGATAGATCAAAAATGCTTAATAATACTTTCAAATGAATACATACCGTGACAAGATTTTGAAGGAGTTCAAAATAGGTCAGCAAAGAAGGAGTTCTTGGCTGTGTTACAAGGTGTGAGTATTGAGTAAGACTCAAGACCTGACCTCGGCAGAAGAGAGAGAAAGGACGAAGGTCGTCCCCTATGCTTTAGACGTAGGCTCTACAGTATGCTATGCTGTGTACCGCACCTGAAGTGTGCCTTGCCATGAGTTAGTCAAGGGGTACAATAGTGATCCAGGAATGGATCACATGACAGCGGTCGGACTTATCCTTAGTATCTAGTGGACTAAGGAATTTTCTCGATTATGGAGGTGGAAAAGGAGTTCGTCGTAAAGGGTTACGTCGATGCAAACTTTGACACTAATCCGGATGACTCTGAGTAGTAAACCGGATTCGTATAGTAGAGCAGTTATTTGGAATAGCTCCAAGTAGCGCGTGGTAGCTGCATCTACAAGATGACATAGAGATTTGTAAAGCACACACGGATCTGAATGTTGCAGACCCGTTGACTAAAACCTCTCTCGTAAGCATAACATGATCAAACCCTAGAACTCATTGAGTGTTAATCACATGGTGATGTGAACTAGATTATTGACTCTAGTAAACTCTTGGGTGTTAGTCACATGGCGATGTGAACTTTGAGTGTTGATCACATGGTGATGTGAACTAGATTATTGACTCTAGTGCAAGTGGGAGACTGTTGGAAATATGCCCTAGAGGCAATAACAAAATGGTTATTATTGTATTTCCTTGTTCATGATAATTTTCTGTTGTTCATGCTATAATTGTATTAACTGGAAACCGTAATACATGTGTGAATACATAGACCACAACATGTCCCTAGTAAGCCTCTAGTTGACTAGCTCGTTGATCAATACATGGTTATGGTTTCCTGACCATGGACATTGGATGTCATTGATAACGGGATCACATCATTTGGAGAATGATGTGATGGACTAGACCCAATCCTAAGCATAGCACAAGATCGTGTAGTTCGTTTGCTAAGAGCTTTTTTAATGTCAAGTATCATTTCCTTAGACCATGATATTGTGCAACTCTCAGATACTGTAGGAATGCTTTGGGTGTACCAAACGTCACAACGTAACTGGGTGGCTATAAAGGTGCATTACAGGTATCTCCGAAAGTGTCTATTGGGTTGGCATGAATCGAGACTGGGATTTGTCACTCCGTATGACGGAGAGGTATCTCTGGGCCCACTCGGTAATGCATCATCATAATGAGCTCAATGTGACTAAGGAGTTAGCCACGGGATCATGCATTACGGAACGAGTAAAGTGACTTGCCGGTAACGAGATTGAACAAGGTATTGGGATACCGACGATCGAATCTCGGGCAAGTAACATACCGATGGACAAAGGGAATTGTATACGGGATTGATTGAATCCCCGACATCGTGGTTCATCCGATGAGATCATCGTGGAACATGTGGGAGCCAATATGGGTATCCAGATCCCGCTATTGGTTATTGGCCGGAGAGGTGTCTCGGTCATGTCTGCATGGTTCCCGAACCCGTAGGGTCTACACACTTAAGGTTCGGTGACACTAGAGTTGTTATGGGAAATAGTGTGTGCTTATCAAAGGTTGTTCGGAGTCCCGGATGAGATCCCGGACGTCACGAGGAGTTCCCGAATGGTCCAAAGACGAAGATTTTGTTGGAAATATGCCCTAGAGGCAATAATAAATGGTTATTATTATATTTCTCTGTTCATGATAATTGTCTATTGTTCATGCTATAATTGTGTTATCCGGAAATCGTAATACATGTGTGAATACATAGACCACAACGTGTCCCTAGTAAGCCTCTAGTTGACTAGCTTGTTGATCAACAGATAGTCATGGTTTCCTAACTATGGACATTGGATGTCATTGATAACGGGATCACATCATTAGGAGAATGATGTGATGGACAAGACCCAATCCTAAGCATAGCGTAAAGATCGTGTAGTTCGTTTGCTAGAGCTTTTCCAATGTCAAGTATCTTTTCCTTAGACCATGAGATCGTGCAACTCCCGGATGCCGTAGGAGTGCTTTGGGTGTGCCAAACGTCACAACGTAACTGGGTGACTATAAAGGTGCACTACGGGTATCTCCGAAAGTGTCTGTTGGGTTGGCACGGATCGAGACTGGGATTTGTCACTCCGTGTGACGGAGAGGTATCTCTGGGCCCACTCGGTAATGCATCATCATAATGAGCTCAATGTGACTAAGGAGTTAATCACGGGATCATGGATTGCGGTACGAGTAAAGAGACTTGCCGGTAACGAGATTGAACAAGGTATTGGGATACCGACGATCGAATCTCGGGCAAGTAACATACCGATTGACAAAGGAAATTGTATACGGGATTGATTGAATCCTCGACATCGTGGTTCATCCGATGAGATCATCGTGGAACATGTGGGAGCCAACATGGGTATCCATATCCCGCTGTTGGTTATTGACCGGAGAGGCTTCTCGGTCATGTCTGCATGTCTCCTGAACCCGTAGGGTCTACACACTTAAGGTTCGGTGACGCTAGGGTTGTAGAGATATGAGTATGCGGAAACCCGAAAGTTGTTCGGAGTCCCGGATGAGATCCCGGACGTCACGAGGAGTTCCGGAATGGTCCGGAGGTGAAGAATTATATATGGGAAGTCCAGTTTCGGCCACCGGGAAAGTTTTGGGGGTTATCGGTATTGTACCGGGACCACCGGAAGGGTCCCGGGGGTCCACCGGGTGGGGCCACCTATCCCGGAGGGCCCCATGGGCTGAAGTGGGAAGGGAACCAGCCCTTAGTGGGCTGGGGCGCCCCCCTTGGGCCTCCCCCTGCGCCTAGGGTTGGAAACCCTCGGGGTGGGGGGCGCCCCACTTGGCTTGGGTGGGAAGCCACCCCCCTTCCCCCTTGGCCGCCGCCCCCCCCATGTAGATGGGTTCTAGGCCGGCGCCCCCCTCCTAGGGGGCCTATATATAGTGGGGGGGAGGGAGGGCAGCAACACCACAGCCCCTGGCGCCTCCCTCTCCCCCTGCAACACCTCTCCCTCTCGCAGAAGCTTGGCGAAGCCCTGCCGAGATCCCACTACATCCACCACCATGCCGTCGTGCTGCTGGATCTCCATCAACCTCTCCTTCCCCCTTGCTGGATCAAGAAGAAGGAGACGTCGCTGCTCCGTACGTGTGTTGAACGCGGAGGTGCCGTCCGTTCGGCACTCGGTCATCGGTGATTTGGATCACGGCGAGTACGACTCCATCAACCCCGTTCATTGGAACGCTTCCGCTCGCGATCTACAAGGGTATGTAGATGCACTCCTTTCCCCTCGTTGCTAGTATACTCCATAGATGGATCTTGGTGATGCGTAGGAAATTTGAAAATTCTGCTACGATCCCCAACAGTGGCATCATGAGCCAGGCCTATGCGTAGTTACTATGCACGAGTAGAACACAAAGCAGTTGTGGGCGTAGATGTTGTCAATTTTTCTTGCCACTACTAGTCTTATCTTGTTTCGGCGGTATTGTGGGATGAAGCGGCCCGGACCGACCTTACACGTACGCTTACGTGAGACAGGTTCCACCGACTGACATGCACTAGTTGCATAAGGTGGCTAGCGGGTGTCTGTCTCTCCCACTTTAGTAGGAACGGATTCGATGAAAAGGGTCCTTATGAAGGGTAAATAGAAATTGGCATATCACGTTGTGGTTTTACGTAGGTAAGAAACGTTCTTGCTAGAAACCTATAGAAGCCACGTAAAAACTTGCAACAACAATTAGAGGACGTCTAACTTGTTTTTGCAGCATGTGCCTTGTGATGTGATATGGCCAGAAGATGTGATGAATGATATATGTGATGTATGAGATTGATCATATTCTTGTAATAGGAATCATGACTTGCATGTCGATGAGTATGACAGCCGGCAGGAGCCATAGGAGTTGTCTTTATTTTTTGCATGACCTGCGTGTCATTGAATAACGCCATGTAAATTATTTTACTTTATTGCTAAACGCGTTAGCCATAGAAGTAGAAGTAATCGTTGGCGTGACAACTTCATGAAGACACGATGATGGAGATCATGGTGTCATGCCGGTGACGAAGATGATCATGGCGCCCCGAAGATGGAGATCAAAGGAGCAAAATGATATTGGCCATATCATGTCACTATTTGATTGCATGTGATGTTTATCATGTTTTGCATCTTATTTGCTTAGAACGACGGTAGTAAGTAAGATGATCCCTTATAATAATTTCAAGAAAGTGTTCCCCCTAACTGTGCACCGTTGTGAAGGTTCGTTGTTTCGAAGCACCACGTGATGATCGGGTGTGATAGATTCTAATGTTCGCATACGACGGGTGTTGACGAGCCTAGCATGTACAGACATGGCCTCGGAACACACGCAATACACTTAGGTTGACTTGACGAGCCTAGCATGTACAGACATGGCCTCAGAACACGGAGGACCGAAAGGTCGAGCATGAGTCGTATAGAAGATACGATCAACATGGAGATGTTCACCGATCTTGACTAGTCCGTCTCACGTGATGATTGGACACGGCCTAGTTAACTCGGATCATGTTTCACCTAGATGACTAGAGGGATGTCTATCTGAGTGGGAGTTCATTGAGTAATTTGATTAGATGAACTTAATTATCATGAACTTAGTCTAAAATCTTTACAATATGTCTTGTAGATCAAATGGCCCACGTTGTCCTCAACTTCAACACGTTCCTAGAGAAAACCAAGCTGAAAGATGATGGCAGCAACTATACGGACTGGGTCCGGAACCTGAGGATCATCCTCATAGCTGCCAAGAAAGATTATGTCCTAGAAGCACCGCTAGGTGAAGCACCAATCCCAGAGAACCAAGACGTTATGAACGCTTGGCAATCACGTGCTGATGATTACTCCCTCGTTCAGTGCGGCATGCTTTACAGCTTAGAACCGGGGTCTCCAAAAGCGTTTTGAGAAACATGGAGCATATGAGATGTTCGAAGAGCTGAAAATGGTTTTCCAAGCTCATGCCTGGGTCGAGAGATATGAAGTCTCCGACAAGTTCTTCAGCTGTAAAATGGAGGAAAATAGTTCTGTTAGTGAGCACATACTCAGAATGTCTGGGTTACACAACCGCTTGTCTCAGCTGGGAGTTAATCTCCCGGATGACGCGGTCATTGACAGAATCCTTCAGTCGCTTCCATCGAGCTACAAGAGCTTTGTGATGAACTTCAATATGCAGGGGATGGAAAAGACCATTCCTGAGGTATATTCAATGCTGAAATCAGCGGAGATGGAGATCAGAAAGGAACATCAAGTGTTGATGGTGAATAAAACCACTAAGTTCAAGAAGGGCAAGGGTAAGGAGAACTTCAAGAAGGACGGCAAGGGAGTTGCCGCGCCCGGTAAGCCAGTTGCCGGGAAGAAGTCAAGGAATGGACCCAAGCCTGAGACTGAGTGCTTTTATTGCAAGGGAAGTGGTCACTGGAAGCGGAACTGCCCCAAATACTTAGCGGACAAGAAGACCGGCAACACCAAAGGTATATGTGATATACATGTAATTGATGTGTACCTTACCAGTACTCGTAGTAGCTCCTGGGTATTTGATACCGGTGCGGTTGCTCATATTTGTAACTCAAAACAGGAACTGCGGAATAAGCGGAGACTGGCAAAGGACGAGGTGACGATGCGCGCCGGGAATGGTTCCAAGGACGATGTGATCGCCATTGGCACGCTGCCTCTACATTTACCTACGGGATTAGTTTTAAACCTCAATAATTGTTATTTAGTGCCAGCTTTGAGCATGAACATTGTATCTGGATCTCGTTTAATTCGAGATGGCTACTCATTTAAATCCGAGAATAATGGTTGTTCTATTTATATGAGAGATATGTTTTATGGTCATGCCCCGCTGGTCAATGGTTTATTCTTGATGAATCTCGAACGTGATGTTACACATATTCATAGTGTGCATACCAAAAGATGTAAAGTTGATAACGATAGTCCCACATACTTGTGGCACTGCCGCCTTGGTCACATTGGTGTCAAACGCATGAAGAAGCTCCATGCAGATGGACTTTTGGAGTCTCTTGATTACGAATCATTTGACACATGCGAACCATGCCTCATGGGTAAGATGACCAAGTCTCCGTTCTCCGGAACAATGGAGCGAGCAACCAACTTATTGGAAATCATACATACCGATGTGTGCGGTCCAATGAGTGTTGAGGCTCGCGGAGGATATCGTTATGTTCTCACTCTCACTGATGACTTAAGTAGATATGGGTATGTCTACCTAATGAAACACAAGTCTGAAACCTTTGAAAAGTTCAAGGAATTTCAGAGTGAGGTTGAGAATCAACGTGACAGGAAAATAAAATTCTTACGATCAGATCGTGGTGGAGAATATTTAAGTCACGAATTTGGTACGCACTTAAGGAAATGTGGAATCGTTTCACAACTCACGCCGCCTGGAACGCCTCAGCGAAACGGTGTGTCCGAACGTCGTAATCGCACTCTATTGGATATGGTGCGATCTATGATGTCTCTTACCGATCTACCGCTCTCATTTTGGGGCTATGCTTTAGAGACTGCCGCATTCACTTTAAATAGGGCTCCGTCGAAATCCGTTGAGACGACACCGTATGAATTATGGTTTGGGAAGAAACCTAAGCTATCGTTTCTAAAAGTTTGGGGATGCGATGCTTATGTCAAGAAACTTCAACCTGAAAAGCTCGAACCCAAGTCGGAAAAATGCGTCTTCATAGGATACCCTAAGGAAACCATTGGGTATACCTTCTACCTCAGATCCGAAGGCAAGATCTTTGTTGCCAAGAACGGGTCCTTTCTGGAGAAAGAGTTTCTCTCGGAAGAATTAAGTGGGAGGAAAGTGGAACTTGATGAGGTGATAGTCACCCCTTCCAAACCGGAAAGTAGCGCAGCGCGGGAAGATGTTCCTATGGTGCCTACACCGACTGGGGAGGAAGTTAATGATGATGATCATGAACCTACAGATCAAGTTACTACTGAACTTCGTAGGTCCACAAGGACACGTTCCGCACCAGAGTGGTACGGCAACCCTGTCCTGGAAATCATGTTGTTAGACAACGGTGAACCTTCGAACTATGAAGAAGCGATGGCGGGCCCGGATTCCAACAAATGGCTTGAAGCCATGCAATCCGAGATAGGATCCATGTATGAAAACGAAGTATGGACTTTGACTGACTTGCCCGATGATCGGTGAGCCATAGAAAACAAATGGATCTTTAAGAAGAAGACAGACGCGGATGGTAATGTGACCATCCATAAGGCTCGACTTGTCGCTAAGGGTTATCGGCAAGTTCAAGGGGTTGACTACGATGAGACTTTCTCACCCGTAGCGAAGCTGAAGTCCGTCCGAATCATGTTAGCAATTGCCGCATACTATGATTATGAGATATGGCAGATGGACGTCAAAACGGCATTCCTTAACGGCTTCCTTAAGGAAGAATTGTATATGATGCAGCCGGAAGGTTTTGTCGATCCTAAGAATGCTAACAAGGTATGCAAGCTCCAGTGCTCCATCTATGGGCTGGTGCAAGCATCTCGGAGTTGGAACATTCGTTTTGATGAGATGATCAAAGCGTTTGGGTTTACACAGACTTATGGAGAAGCCTGTGTTTACAAGAAAGTGAGTGGGAGCTCTGTAGCATTTCTCATATTATATGTGGATGACATACTATTGATGGGAAATGATATAGAATTCTTGGAAAGTATAAAGGCCTATTTGAATAAGTGTTTTTCAATGAAGGACCTTGGAGAAGCTGCTTATATATTAGGCATCAAGATCTATAGAGATAGATCAAGACGCCTCATTGGTCTTTCACAGAGTACATACCTTGACAAGATATTGAAGAAGTTCAATATGGATCAGTCCAAGAAGGGGTTCTTGCCTATATTGCAAGGTGTGCAATTGAGCACGGCTCAATGCCCGACCACGGCAGAAGATAGAGAAAAGATGAGTGTCATCCCCTATGCCTCGGCCATAGGGTCTATAATGTATGCCATGCTGTGTACCAGACCCGATGTAAACCTTGCCGTAAGTTTGGTAGGTAGGTACCAAAGTAATCCCGGCATGGAACACTGGACAGCGGTCAAGAATATCCTGAAGTACCTGAAAAGGACTAAGGATATATTTCTCGTTTATGGAGGTGACGAAGAGCTCGTCGTAAAGGGTTACGTCGATGCTAGCTTCGACACAGATCTGGATGACTCCAAGTCACAAACCGGATACGTGTATATTTTGAATGGAGGGGCAGTAAGCTGGTGCAGTTGCAAGCAAAGCATCGTGGCGGGATCTACATGTGAAGCGGAGTACATGGCGGCCTCAGAGGTAGCACAAGAAGCAGTCTGGATAAAGGAGTTCATTACCGACCTAGGGGTGATTCCCAATGCGTCGGGCCCGATGACTCTCTTCTGTGACAACACTGGAGCTATTGCCCTTGCGAAGGAGCCCAGGTTTCACAGGAAGACCAGGCATATCAAGCGTCGCTTCAACTCCATTCGTGAAAGTGTTCAAAATGGAGACATAGATATTTGTAAAGTACATACGAACCTGAATGTAGCAGATCCGTTGACTAAACCTCTCCCTAGAGCAAAACATGATCAACACCAGAACGCAATGGGTGTTCAATTCATCACAATGTAACTAGATTATTGACTCTAGTGCAAGTGGGAGACTGTTGGAAATATGCCCTAGAGGCAATAATAAATGGTTATTATTATATTTCTTTGTTCATGATAATTGTCTATTGTTCATGCTATAATTGTGTTATCCGGAAATCGTAATACATGTGTGAATACATAGACCACATCGTGTCCCTAGTAAGCCTCTAGTTGACTAGCTCGTTGATCAATAGATAGTCATGGTTTCCTGACTATGGACATTGGATGTCATTGATAACGGGATCACATCATTAGGAGAATGATGTGATGGACAAGACCCAATCCTAAGCATAGCGTAAAGATCGTGTAGTTCGTTTGCTAGAGCTTTTCCAATGTCAAGTATCTTTTCCTTAGACCATGAGATCGTGCAACTCCCGGATGCCGTAGGAGTGCTTTGGGTGTGCCAAACGTCACAACGTAACTGGGTGACTATAAAGGTGCACTACGGGTATCTCCGAAAGTGTCTGTTGGGTTGGCACGGATCGAGACTGGGATTTGTCACTCCGTGTGACGGAGAGGTATCTCTGGGCCCACTCGGTAATGCATCATCATAATGAGCTCAATGTGACTAAGGAGTTAATCACGGGATCATGGATTGCGGTATGAGTAAAGAGACTTGCCGGTAACGAGATTGAACAAGGTATTGGGATACCGACGATCGAATCTCGAGCAAGTAACATACCGATTGACAAAGGAAATTGTGTACAGGATTGATTGAATCCTCGACATCGTGGTTCATCTGATGAGATCATCGTGGAACATGTGGGAGCCAACATGGGTATCCAGATCCCGCTGTTGGTTATTGACCGGAGAGGCTTCTCGGTCATGTCTGCATGTCTCCCGAACTCGTAGGGTCTACACACTTAAGGTTCGGTGATGCTAGGGTTGTAGAGATATGAGTATGCAGAAACCCGAAAGTTGTTCAGAGGCCCGGATGAGATCCCGGACGTCACGAGGAGTTCCGGAATGGTCCGGAGGTGAAGAATTATATATGGGAAGTCCAGTTTCGGCCACCGGGAAAGTTTCGGGGGTTATCGGTATTGTACCCGGACCACCGGAAGGGTCCCGGGGGTCCATCGGGTGGGGCCACCTATCCCGGAGGGCCCCATGGGCTGAAGTGGGAAGGGAACCAGCCCTTAGTGGGCTGGGGCGCCCCCCCTTGGGCCTCCCCCTGCGCCTAGGGTTGGAAACCCTAGGGGTGGGGGGCGCCCCACTTGGCTTGGGGGGGAAGCCACCCCCTTCCCCCTTGGCCGCCGCCCCCCCCATGTAGATGGGTTCTAGGCCGGCGCCCCCCCCCCCCTCCTAGGGGGCCTATATATAGTGGGGGGGAGGGAGGGCAGCAACACCACAGCCCCTGGCACCTCCCTCTCCCCCTGCAACACCTCTCCCTCTCGAAGAAGCTTGGCGAAGCCCTGCCGAGATCCCGCTACATCCACCACCACGCCGTCGTGCTGCTGGATCTCCATCAACCTCTCCTTCCCCCTTGCTAGATCAAGAAGGAGGAGACGTCGCTGCTCCGTACGTGTGTTGAACGCGGAGGTGCCGTCCGTTCGGCACTCGGTCATCGGTGATTTGGATCACGGCGAGTATGACTCCATCAACCCCGTTCATTGGAACGCTTCCGCTCGCGATCTACAAGGGTATGTAGATGCACTCCTTTACCCTCATTGCTAGTATACTCCATAGATGGATCTTGGTGATGCGTAGGAAATTTTAAAATTCTGCTACGATCCCCAACCGATTTATATATGGGAAGTCCTTATTCGGTCGCCGGAAGTGTTCGGGGGTATATCGGTATTGTACCGGGACCACCGAAAGGGTTCCGGGGTCCACCGGGAGGGTCCACCTGCCCCGGAGGGCCCTATGGGCCGAATATAGAGGGAACCAGCCCCTAGGTGGGCTGGGCGCCAAACCCCCCTAGGGCCCATGCGCCTAGGGTTGGGGGGAAACCCTAAAGGGGCGCCCCCTTGGCTTTGGGGGCAAGCCTCCCCCTTGGCCGCCCCCCTCTAGATCCATCTGGAGAGGGCCGGCCCCCCTCTCCCTTGCCCCTATATATAGTGAGGGGGTGGGAGGGCAGCCGTACCCCAGGCCTGGCGCAGCCCTCTCCTCCTCCAACTCCTCCTCCTCCTCCGTAGTGCTTAGCGAAGCTCTACCGGAGAACCTCGAGCTCCATTGCCACCATGCCGTCGTGCTGCTGGAGTTCTCCCTCAACTTCTCCTCTTCCCTTGCTGGATCAAGAAGGAGGAGACATCCCCGGGCTGTATGTGTGTTGAACGCGGAGGCGCCGTCCGTTAGGCACTAGATCAGATCTTCCGCGATTTGAATCGCCGCGAGTACGACTCCATCAACCGCGTTCTTGTAACGCTTCCGCTTAGCGATCTTCAAGGGTATGAAGATGCACTGTCTCTCTCTCGGTGCTAGCATCTCCTAGATTGATCTTGGTGACACGTAGGAAAATTTTGAATTATTGCTACGTTCCCCAACACTATCTAGGAGATGCATAGCAACGAGAGGTGAGAGTGTGTCCACGTACCCTCGTAGACCGAAAGCGGAAACGTTAGTTTAATGCGGTTGATGTAGTCGAACGTCTTCACGATCCAACCGATCAAGCGCCGAACGTACGGCACCTCCGAGTTCTGCACACGTTCAGCTCGATGACGTCCCTCGAACTCCTGATCCAGCAGAGGGCCCAGGGAGAGTTTCGTCAGCATGACGACGTGGTGACGGTGATGGTGATGTGATCCGCGCAGGGCTTTGCCTAAGCACTGCGTGAATATGACCGGAGGAGTAAACCGTGGAGAGAGACGCCGCACACGGCTTGGAACAATTGGTGTGTCTCCAAGGCGTGCCCTGCCCACGTATATAAAGGAGGGAGAGGAGGAGGCCGGCCACCAGGGGCGCGCCAAGAGAGGGGAGTCCTACTAGGACTCCAGTCCTAGTAGGATTCGCCCCCCTTTTTTCCTTCTTCCGGAAGGGGAAAGGGGGAAAGGAGAGGGAGAAGGAGAAGGAAAGGGGGGCGCCGCCCCCTTACCTAATCCAATTCGGCCTCCTCCCTTGTGGGGGGCGTGCCAACCCCTTTGTGGGCTGGTTAGCCTCCCTCCTATGGCCCATATCTTTCGCCAGGGGGTTCCGGTAACCCCTCCGGTACTCCGGTATGTACCCGATACACTCCGGAACCCTTCCGGTATCCGAATACTACCTTCCAATATATCAATCTTTACCTCTCGACCATTTCGAGACTCCTGTTCATGTCTGTGATCTCATTCGGGACTCCAAACAACCTTCGGTCACGAAAACACATAACTCATATAATACAAATCGTCATCGAACGTTAAGCGTGCGAACCCTACGGGTTCGAGAACTATGTAGACATGACCGAGACACCTCTCCGGTCAATAACCAACAGCGGAACCTGGATGCTCATATTGGTTACCACATATTCTACGAAGATCTTTATCGGTCGAACTGTTATGAGAACATACGTTATTCCCTTTGTCATCGTTATGATACTTGCCCGAGATTCGATCGTCGGTATCCTCATACCTAGTTCAACCTCGTTACCGGCAAGTCTCTTCACTCGTTTCGTAATGCATCATTCCGTAACTAACTCATTATTCACATTGTTTGCAAGGCTTATTAGGATGTGCATTACCGAGAGGGCCGAGGGATACCTCTCCGATACTCGAAGTGACAAATCCTAATCTCGATCTATGCCAACCCAACAATACACCTTCGGAGATACCTGTAGAGCATCTTTATAATCACCCTTTTACGTTGTGACGTTTGATAGCACACAAGGTATTCCTCCGGTATTCGGGAGTTGCATAATCTCATAGTCAAAGGAATATGTATAAGTCATGAAGAAAGCAGTAGCAATAAAACTTAATGATCATTATGCTAAGCTAACGGATGGATCTTTTCCATCACATCATTCTCCTAATGATGTGATCCCGTTCATCAAATGACAACACATGTCTATGGTCAGAAAACTTAACCATCTTTGATTAACGAGCTAGTCTAGTAGAGGCATACTAGGGACACTTTGTTTTGTCTATGTATTCACACATGTATCAAGTTTCCGGTTAATACAATTCTAGCATGAATAATAGATATTTATCATGACATAAGGAAATATAAATAACAACTTTACTATTGCCTATAGGGCATATTTCCTTCAGTCTCCCACTTGCACTAGAGTCAATAATCTAGTTCACATCGTCATGTGATTTAACACCAATAGTTCATATCTTTATGTGATTAGTTCACATTGCCATGTGGCTAACACCAAAAGGGTTTACTAGAGTCAATAATCTAGTTCACATCGCTATGTGATTAACACCCAAAGAGTACTAAGGTGTGATCATGTTTTGCTTGTGAGAGAAGTTTAGTCAACGGGTCTGTCACATTCAGAGCCGTATGCATTTATCAAATTTTCTATGTCTGCAATGCTCTGCATGGAGCTACTCTAGCTAATTTCTCCCACTTTCAATATGTATCCAGATTGTGACTCAGAGACATCCGGATCGGTGTAAAAGCTTGCATCGACGTAACTCTTTATGACGAACTCTTTATCTCCTCCATAACCGAGAAATATTTCCTTAGTCCTCTTAGGTAACTAAGGATAACTTTGACCGATGTCCAGTGATCCACTCCTGGATCACTATCGTACCCCCTTGCCAAACTCATGGCAAGGTACACAATAGGTCTGGTACACAACATAGAATACTTTATAGAACCTATGGCTGAGGCATAGGGAATGCCTTTCATTCTCTTTTTCTATTTTCTGTCGTGGTCGGGTTTTGACTCTTGCTCATCTTTACACCTTGCAATACGGCAATAACTCCTTCTTTGACTGTTCCATTTTTGAACTACTTCAAAATCTTGTCAAGGTATGTAATTGAAAAATCTTATCAAACGTCTTGATCTATCTCTATAGATCTTGATGCCCAATATGTAAGCAGCTTCACTGAGGTCTTTCTTTGAAAAAACTCCTTTCAAGTACTCCTTTATGCATTCCAGAAAATTCTACATCATTTCCGATCAACAATCTGTCATTCACATATACTTATCAGAAAGGTTGTAGTGCTCCCACTCACTTTCTTGCAAATACAGGCTTCACCGCAAGTCTGTATAAAACTATATGCTTTGATCAACTCATCAAAGCATATATTCCAACTCCGAGATGCTTGCACGAGTCCATAGATGGATCGCTGGAGCTTGCACATTTTGTTAGCACCATTAGGATTGACAAAACCTTCTGTTTGCATCATATACAACTCTTCTTTAATAAATCCATTAAGGAATGCAGTTTTGTTATCCATTTGCCAGATTTCATAATCATAAAATGCGGCAATTGCTAACATGATTCGGACAGACTTAAGCAGCACTACGAGTGAGAAAATCTCATCATAGTCAACACCTTGAACTTGTCGAAAACCTTTCGCGACAAGTCAAGCTTTGTAGATAGTAACACTACCATCAGTGTCCATCTTCCTTTTGAAGATCCATTTATTCACAATGGTTTGCCGATCATCGGGCAAGTCCACCAAAGTCCACACTTTGTTCTCATACATGGATCCCATCTCAGATTTCATGGCCTCAAGCCATTTTGCGGAATCTGGGCTCATCATCGCTTCCTCATAATTCGTATGTTTGTCATGGTCTAGTAACATGACTTCCAGAATAGGATTACCGTACCACTCTGGTGCGGAACGTGCTCTGGTTGACCTACGAGGTTCGGTAGTAACTTGATCTGAAGTTTCATGATCATCATCATTAGCTTCCTCACTAATTGGTGTAGGCATCACTGGAGCTGATTTCTGTGATGAACTACTTTCTAATTCAAGAGAAGGTATAATTACCTCATCAAGTTCTACTTTCCTCCCACTCACTTCTTTAGAGAGAAACTCCTTGTCTAGAAAGGATCCATTCTTAGCAACAAAGATCTTGGCTTCGGATCTATGATAGAAGGTGTACCCAACAGTCTCTTTTGGGTATCCTATGAAGACACACTTCTCCGATTTGGGTTCGAGCTTATCAGGCTGAAGCTTTTTCACATAAGCATCGCGACCCCAAACTTTAAGAAACGACAACTTAGGTTTCTTGCCAAACCACAGTTCATATGGTGTCGTCTCAACGGATTTAGATGGTGCCCTATTTAAAGTGAATGCAGTTGTCTCTAATGCATAACCCCAAAACGATAGTGGTAAATCGGTAAGAGACATCATAGATCGCACCATATCTAATAAAGTACAGTTACGACGTTCGGACACACCATTACGCTATGGTGTTCCAGGTGGCGTGAGTTGTGAAACTATTCCACATTGTTTTAAATAAAGGCCAAACTCGTAACTCAAATATTCGCCTCCGCGATCAGATTGTAGAAACTTTATTTTCTTGTTACGATGATTCTCCACTTCACTTTGAAATTATTTGAACTTTTCAAATGTTTCAGACTTGTGTTTCATTGAGTAGATATACCCATATCTGCTCAAATCATCTGTGAAGGTCAGAAAATAACGATACCCGCCGCGAGCCTCAACACTCATCGGACCGCATAAATCCATATGTATTATTTCCAATAAGTCAGTAGCTCGCTCCATTGTTCCGGAGAACGGAGTCTTAGTCATCTTGCCCATGAGCCATGGTTCGCAAGCATCAAATGATTCATAATCAAGTGATTCCAAAAGTCCATCTGCATGGAGTTTCTTCATGCGCTTTACACCAATATGACCTAAACAGCAGTGCCACAAATATGTTGCAGTATCATTATCAACTTTGCATCTTTTGGCATCAATATTATGAATATGTGTATCACCACAATCGATATTGAATAAACCATTTACCTTGGGTGTATGACCACAGAAGGTTTTATTCATGTAAAGAGAACAACAATTATTCTCTGACTTAAATGAATAACCGTATTGCAATAAACATGATCTAATCATATTCATGCTTAACGCAAACACAAAATAACATTTATTTTAGGTTCAACACTAATCCCGAAGGTAGAGGGAGTGTGCGATGGTGATTGTATCAACCTTGGAATCACTTCCAACACACATCGTCACCTCACCCTTAACTAGTCTCTGTTCATTCTGCAACTCCTATTTCGAGTTACTAATCATAGCAACTGAACCGGTATCAAATACCCAGGGGCTACTACGAACACTAGTAAGGTACATATCAATAATCTATATATCAAATTACATTTGTTCACTTTGCCATCCTTCTTATCCGCCAAGTATTTGGGGTAATTCCGCTTCCAGTGACCATTTCCTTTGCAGTAGAAGCACTTAGTTTCAGGCTTAGGTCTAGCTTTGGGCTTCTTCATGGGAGTGGCAACTTGCTTGCCATTCTTCTTGAAGTTCCCTCTCTTTCCCTTGCCCTTTTTCTTGAAACTAGTGGTCTTATTAACCACCAACAATTTATGCTCATTCTTGATTTCTACCTTCATTGATTTCAGCATCATGAAGAGCTCAGGAATCGTTTTCGTCATCCCTTGCATATTATAGTTCATCACGAAGTTCCAGTAACTTGGTGATAGTGACTAGAGAACTCTGTCAATCACTATCTTATCTGGAAGATTAACTCCCACTTGATTCAAGCGATTTGTAGTACTCAGTCATTCTAAGCACATGCTCACTGGCTGAGCTATTCTCCTCCATCTTGTAGGCAAAGTACTTGTCAAAAGGTCTTCTACCTCTTGACACGGGCATGCGTCTGAAATACCAATTTCAACTCTTGGAACATCTCATATGCTCTGTGGCGTTCAAAACGTCTTTGAAGCCCCGATTCTAAGCTGTAAAGCATGGTGCACTAAACTATCAAGTAGTCATCATATCGAGCTTGCCAAACGTTCATAACATTTGCATCTGCTCCTGCAATCGGTCTGTCACCTAGTGGTGCATTAATGACATAATTCTTTTGTGCAGCAATGAGGATAATCCTCAGATCACGGACCCGGTCCGCATCATTGCTACTAACATCTTTCAACTTATTTTTCTCTAGGAACATATCAAAAATAAACGGAGAGCTGCACCGCGAGATATTTATCTACAACATAATTTACAAATACTATCAGGACTAAGTTCATGATAAATTAAAGTTCAATTAATCATATTACTTAAGAACTCCCACTTAGATAGACATCCCTCGAGTCATCTAAATGATCATGTGATCCAAATCAACTAAACCATGTCCGATCATCACGTGAGATGGAGTAGTCTTCAATGGTGAACATCTCTATGTTGATCATATCTACTATATGATTCACGCTCGACCTTTCGGTCTCCAGTGTTCCGAGGCCATGTCTGTACATCCTAGGCTCGTCAAGTTTAACCCGAATATTCCCCACGTGCAAAACTGTCTTGCACCCGTTGTATGTGAACGTAGAGCTTATCACACCCGATCATCACGTGGTGTCACAGCACGAAGAACTGTCGCAACGGTGCATACTCAGGGAGAACACTTATACCTTGAAATTTTAGTAAGGGATCATCTTACAATGCTATCGCCGTACTAAGCAAAATAAGATGCATAAAAGATAAACATCACATGCAATCAAAATATGTGACATGATATGGCCATCATCATCTTGTGCCTTTGATCTCCATCTCCAAAGCACCGTCATGATCTCCATCGTCACCGGCTTGACACCTTGATCTCCATCGTAGCGTCGGGGTTGTCTCGCCAACTATTGCTTCTACAACTATCGCTAACGCATAGTGATAAAGTAAAGCAATTACATGGCGTGTGCATCTCATACAATAAAGCGACAACCATAAGGCTCCTGCCAGTTGCCGATAACTTTTACAAAACATGATCATCTCATACAACAATGTATATCACATCATGTCTTGACCATATCACATCACAACATGCCCTGCAAAAACAAGTTAGACGTCCTCTACTTTGTTGTTGCAAGTTTTACGTGGCTGCTACGGGCTTCTAGCAAGAACCGTTCTTACCTATGCATCAAAACCACAACAATTTTTCGTCAAGTGTGATGTTTTAACCTTCAACAAGGACCAGCCGTAGTCAAATTTGACTCAACTAAAGTTGGAGAAATAGACACCCGCCAACCACCTGTGTGCAAAAGCACGTCGGTAGAACCGGTCTAATGAACGTGGTCATGTAATGTTGGTCTGGGCCGCTTCATCCAACAATACCGCCGAATCAAAATAAGACGTTGGTGGTAAGCAGTATGACTATTATCGCCCACAACTCTTTGTGTTCTACTCGTGCATATCATCTACGCATAGACCTGGCTCGGATGCCACTGTTGGGAATGTAGCATGCAATTTCAAAAAAATTCATACGATCACGCAAGATCTATCTAGGAGATGCATAGCAACGAGAGGGGGAGAGTGTGTCCACGTACCCTCGTAGAACGAAAGCGGAAGCATTAGTTTAACGTGGTTGATGTAGTCGAACGCCTTCACGATCCAACCGATCAAGCGTTGAACGTACGGCACCTCCGAGTTCTGCACACGTTCAGCTCGATGACGTCCCTCGAACTCTTGATCCAGCAGAGGGCCGAGGGAGAGTTTGGTCAGCACGATGGCATGGTGACGGTGATGGTGATGTGATCCGCGCAGGGCTTCGCCTAAGCACTATGTGAATATGACCGAAGGAGTAAACCATGAAGAGAGACGCCACACATGGCTTGAAACAATTGGTGTGTCTCCAAGGGGTGCCCAGCCCACGTATATAAAGGTGGGAGAGGAGGGGGCCGGCCACCAGGGGTGCGCCAAGAGAGGGGAATCCTACTAGGACTCCAGTCCTAGTAGGATTCGCCCCCCTTTTTTCCTTCTTCCGGAAGGGGAAAGGGGGAAAGGAGAGGGAGTAGGAGAAGGAAAGGGGGGCGCCGCCCCCTTCCCTAATCCAATTCGACCTCCTCCCTTGTGGGGGGGTGCCAGCCCCTTGTGGGCTGGTTAGCCTCCCTCCTATGGCCCATATGGCCCATATCTTTCCCCAGGGGGTTCCGGTAACCCCTCTGGTACTCCGGTATGTACCCGATACACTCCGAAACCCTTCCGGTGTCCGAATACTATCTTCCAAAATATCAATCTTTACCTCTCGACCATTTCGGTCACCAAAACACATAACTCATATAATACAAATCGTCATCGAACGTTAAGCGTGCGGACCCTATGGGTTCGAGAACTATGCAGACATGACCGAGACACCTCTCCGGTCAATAACCAATAGCAGAACCTAGATGCTCATATTGGTTCCCAGATATTCTACGAAGATCTTTATCGGTCGAACCGTTATGGCAACATACGCTATTCCCTTTGTCATCAGTATGTTACTTGCCCGAGATTCGATCGTCGGTATCCTCATACCTAGTTCAATCTCGTTACCGGCAAGTCTCTTTACTCGTTTCATAATCCATCATCCCGTAACTAACTCATTAGTCACATTGCTTGCAAGTCTTATTATGATGTGCATTACCGAGAGGGCCCAGAGATACCTCTCCGATACTCGGAGTGACAAATCCTAATCTCGATCTATGCCAACCCCACAAAACACCTTCAGAGATACCTGTAGAGCATCTTTATAATCACCCTTTTACATTGTGACGTTTGATAGCACACAAGGTATTCCTCCGGTATTCGGGAGTTGCATAATCTCATAGTCAAAGGAATATGTATAAGTCATGAAGAAAGCAGTAGCAATAAAACTTAATGATCATTATGCTAAGCTAACGGATGGGTCTTGTCCATCACATCATTCTCCTAATGATGTGATCATGTTCATCAAATGACAACACATGTCTATGGTCAGGAAACTTAACCATCTTTGATTAATGAGCTAGTCTAGTAGAGGCATACTAGGGACACTTTGTTTTGTCTATGTATTCACACATGTATCAAGTTTCCGGTTAATACAATTGTAGCATGAATAATAGATATTTATCATGACATAAGGAAATATAAATAACAACTTTATTATTTCCTCTAGGGCATATTTCCTTCAGTTATCACATAGGATTTGGTGAAAATGGATTAGATGGATCAAGATGGTTTTATCCATTGCTTCCACATCATTTGTTAATAATGGCATTGTTATACAAAGGTGATCCTAAAAGGGGTTTTATACAAGGTGACACCCTTTACACATTACTATTTGACAAGGCTACTGAATTACTCCAACTAGTAATCAATGATGCACGGAATAACTAGCTCCCTATTGGGAAATCCTTTGGATTGAGTTATCGTGTAATCCAATATGTCAATTACACTTCAATTGTCCTGCCTGCTAACCCCCAACAATTTATGAATTTAAAAAGCATACTATAAAAACTCAGTGATTCCACTTGGCCATAGGTTAACTATATAAATAATTTCGAGTACCCATTAACATTACCAATGATAGATCTAACGAGCATGCCAATATTTTGAATTAGAAGGAAAGTATGGCTTTCACATATCTTGGATTACCAAGGCTAGAGAGAGGTACCAACTTGTAAGGTTAGCATTTGTAAACTCTATTAGTACTTCGGCCCAAGGATCAGGATCTGCTTAATCATTTATCTTATTGTGGCAAACTTTGGTAATATTTATATGGTTTTCTTTTGTATGATCTCTATGTTTGCTTGTAATCCATCTCTCTTGTGTGAGTAATTTCCCTAGGCGTGGGAGACATAGGAGATTGGTGAAATTCATTTGTGCCTAATCCTATTGATGATATATTTTGTGGGACTACTATTGTGATAGATTACTAGGTTGGTTATCCACGGCGAGTGTAATGCTTGCTGTCCAATTTAAGGGCTCAAACAACAAGACCTAAATACCTACACGGGTAAGAACTTATTATCCAGTGAATCTGTGACCTCCAGAAGATAGGTGTTAGTGTCAATGAGGAGAGAAGATAATACAAGGAGAAAGGGAGGCCACGATGCTTAAAGTATTTGTCCATTCTAGTGACCTTAATTGTTGAGTTGATGATAACGGAACCCAACAGGAGGAGTCGCTATTCAAGAGTGACTTGCCTACAAAACATACACTGCAAAGGGTAATATCACATAAATAGACTTGCCTACAAAACATACAATGCAAAGGGTAATATCACATAAATAGATAAATTCACATTATGACTGCACCCAGCACTTGTTATTCACCATGAACTGAATCTCAAAGTGCTTAACCTCTCCATTGCTGAAAAATGCCATTTATTCTCCGTTCTTTAATTTTACGTTGTTTACTTACAATCTTAATTTTAGCTCATTTATTTTACTCCGCGGTTACTCTTCCACCATTATAACCATAATTCTTGCAGATACCAAACTAGACAATTCACACGAGACTTGTGGCACTTCATGTGTGACTGAAATGCTCGTATAACACTCTCGTGTGATCTTTGTTAGAAATGATATTAAACTAGGATTATACTTCTAGGGAGTGCTTCAACCAGCCATGTGCACTTGCATGACATAGTTGCCTCAAGGGAATCAAATTTGTGGTTATATCTCAAGGAGAAGCACTTGAGCCTTTGCGTTGTTGGTTGAGCCTTGGTGGTTCTCCCACCTCCCCAGTGGTAATTATCTCCCCTACAAGGGAGTAACCATTGAGATGCATCTTTCTCTCCACTGTCTTCAGTTAACCCCAACCCTAGCTCGCTTACTTGTGTTCTTTCCTTTGGTCTACTGAACTTGCAAGCATCATATAGGTTGTCATCTCACCGTAGCATATTTAGGCACACACTTTATATTTCGCAAGGCCTAAATTTGCTAATAAGTGAAGAAAATTTTGTACTTGTACATATTCACCCCCTCTAGGTCCATATAGATCCTTTCAGGTGCATAATGACTATGACGCTAATCGACAATGTGAATGGTACATATAATTTAAGGTCATTTTACTAAACAAGATTTTACTCTGTCTTCCAAAAAAGGGATAGCGCATACATTAGTCAATGACAGAAGAAAACAATGGTAATATGGTCAAGAACGTGCACATATTTCGTCATTTTAAAGGCCTGACATTTTTGTCAATACTTCAACAACAAAAAATTAGTTCGCTGCATGTATTCTTCCAATTAAATTGAATAATTATGATCATGGTAACTCTATTTAAACAAAATAGGATGAGTCTTCTTCTCAAAGAAAAAACACAATCAATCTTCATAATTGTATATCTAAACAGATCGATGTTGATATCTCATAGTAACTACTTTTGACATTCATTTGTATCTAGATAATATCATCTATCCTATTTAAATTCAAGTGTAGATGTTTCAAATTTAGTCATGAAAGTACATGTTTCTGCCCAGTCAATAGGTAAATATTTATCCCAAGACATAGCATAGTCATAAGATATTTACCATTATTATAATGAAAAAAATGAAAACAAGTAGAACAGATTAAAGGTTTTACTCGTATTAACGCAATAGAGCTTATTTGGTCATCACTCAATGCAATATGACCTTTGATAAATATAATATTGTCATATTTGTGGTCGTTAATATAGATAGGAAATTAGTTGAATATGATATCCCCTAGGTAAGTACATAATAGTGATAGCAACGCAGGGCGACGTTTGGGCAGGGCAGATGACGTCGCTTCTTCGTCGAGTTGGTCTTCGGGCTTCGATCCTTCTCGAGTTCGTCCATCAGGACGGAATCGGCAGAGCTCCGGCGTAGATTCCTGCTGTCTCCTTGGGCGGTGAGGTTAGAGTTTCTCGTCTTATGTGTGCAGCGGCGAGTCCATGAGGGTGTATGTGTGAGACAACTCCCGGGTGCACAAATTTGATGTGCTCTAGATAAAAAAGTTAGACAATTATTTCTTTTTTTTGCGGATATTAGACAATTATTTCACCCCACATAATGTCCACCCCTTATGAACATGACTATATATGTGTGTGAAGTGTACATGGTTATTTAATTTTTTTTGAAAAACATGTAATGCCTGCTCTAGTGATGAAACTGAAATAAAACAAGTTAAGATAACAAAGTGCTTTGATCGTGGGCCATTCTGCTAGTCGGATGAAAAACTAAATATATTCACCCCCATGACATATTGTCCCTTTGAATAGATTTTAAATATATGATGAGCATTTTTCGAATGCACGTGAACATTCATAAACTACGTGATGGACCTTTTATAAAACACGACAGAAAAATAGAAAAAATAGATAAAAAAGAACAGAAAAAATGAAATAAGAAAAAGAAATGGAAAAGAATTAAAGCTATAGAAACGTAAAAAAAAAACCAAAAAGTATACTTAAGCAGTTTGTTGTTGTTCCCGAGTAAAACCATGGAGAAAAACAACGGGGGAAAGCAAAAGGCGGGAAAAAACAGCCCCTAGCCTCGTCATAACTAAGCCATATGGCTGTGTAGCCGAGGGAGCCATATATATGTCGCATTAGGAGAGATGTAGACTGTGTGTTTTACATGAGCTTCTTTTCCTAAGAAACCTTTGAGCAGGGTGTTACTCGAGGCAGCTCTCTTTTACTTTCTCCTTCACCTTTCTTTGTTTTTCTTATTATCATTTACTCTTTTTTGAAGCATCTTCATTTATGATTTTATGTCTTTGATTTCCTTTGTTTCTCTTTGTTGTTTTTTCCTATATTTTTTATTATCTGTACTTGTCCCATTTATGCTTTAGTTTTGTTTTTTCTTCTCCTTTTTATTTTCATTTCTCATGCCTATAACACCCTTATCTGGAATGAAATGTTGGGGAGGTGTTGGAGATGCTCTTATATCCCATGTACGAGATGGAGCTTTTTTTGAGAGAGAATACGCGATGGAGTTGGGGCTGAATTGTTAGACACAAGCAGCATGGAATCGAAGTAGTAAAGATGGTCCAGAAATAACCAGTGGACATCAACCCGTTTTAACCGCCAACGACAACCTGAAAATAGCAAATGAGCATGACTGGACAGAGATTTGGACAGGGATTTACGATAGCTGTCGTTTATTTCAGCCATTTCTGTCGGTGTTTCCTAATACTCTTATCCCCTTTTTGTTTTTCATGTATTTGAGCTTATTTTCCCAGGAAATGTTTGGACAAGGCGTTACGGCAGCTGCGTTTATTTTCCTTAACCTTGTTTTTCCCATTTCCAATTACTCCATTTTTCATTTAATCTTTGTATGTCTTTGAATTTTCTTCATTTTTATGTCTTTTATTATAAGTTGTGCTTGTAACATTTATCTTTTAGTTTTATTTCTTATTTTTCTACTTGTTTTCAATTTCCCATACACACTATTTGGGATGAATATTTATCTTATAACACACAAAAATTTCAAAAAAATAATAAATTCTGTATAATCTTTTTGCTATGTGATGAATAATTTTTAATACTCAATGAATATTTTTAAATTACATGAAGATTTTTTTAATAACACAAGATAAATGTTTTTAATAACAGATGAACTTTTTGAAATATATTATAAACTTTTATGAAGACAAGATTAACATTTTTGAGATACATGATGAATAATTTATAAATTACCCGATGAGCTTTTTTGAAAATATACGATAAACTTTTCATAAGTGCATGATGAACTATTTATATAGATGTTGAACATTCTGAAATATACAAGGAACATATTTTAAATATATGAGTATTGTTTGAAGTACCGGCTCATTTTTAAAATACACAGTGAAGACAGTTAAGAAATTCACGCTAAACTTGTTTTGTTATGTGATGAATATTTTTAATATAGAATAAATATTTTTCAAATGCACGATGAACATTTAGGAATACAGAAGATAAAATATTTTTGATGCACGATTTACATTTTGTAGTACATGATGGATATTATTTAAATACATGTTGGATATTATTTAATTCATGATGAATAGTTTTCAAATAATGTTTAACATTTAGGAATACCTGTGAATATTGATTAAATACACGATTACCTTTTTTGTAGATGAACCTTTTTAAAAACACAACAACAAAAATATTTTCCTTTTTCTCTCTTTGTTGTTTTGTATCTTTTTTTTATTTATGATTGTCCCATTTATGTTTTAGTTTAGTTTTTTCTTCTCCTTTTTATTTTCATTTTCCAATTCCTACAACACCTTATTTGGGATGAAATATTGGGGAGGTGTTGTATCCCATGTACGAGATGGAGCTTTTTTTGAGAGAGAATACGAGATGGAGCTGGGCTTGAATTTTCACACACAAGCAACATGGAATCGAAGTAGTAAAGGTGATCCCAAAATAACCAGTGGACAGCAACCCGGTATAGCCGGCAACCACAACCTGAGAATAGCAAATGAGCATGCATGCCATGAGCATAGCGAATAATTAAACCGCACACTTGGCCCCCCCTGGACCGATGTGTACTTAAGGTTGGGCTCTCAAGCTCCTGGCCTGAAAGGATCAAGGATCGAGGAGGATTCCATAGCCAAAATGGCATTGAGGAACGTTGCGATGAGAGCCTTGTTGCTCCTGGCGGTGGTGAGCGTGGCATATGCCGCCAAAAGCAAGGAGAAGAAGAAGGAGAGCGCAGATGGTCCGGCGGCGTCCGGTCCGGGCGGGGAGTACGACATCACCAAGCTCGGCGCCAAGCCCGACGGCACAACGGACTGCACCGAGGTACGTACGTGCTGAAGGAGAGAGAATATAAGAATGATGATGGATCGATGGATCATGTGGTGGATTGCATTGCAATTGCATGCAGGCGGTGGAGGAGGCATGGGCTTCGGCATGCGGTAGCACCGGGAACCCGACCATCATCATCCCCAAGGGTGATTTCCTGACTGGAGCTCTGAATTTCACGGGGCCGTGCAAGGGCGACGGACTCACCATCAAGCTGGAAGGCAACCTGCTTGCTTCCAATGACCTGGCCAAGTTCAAGTCTAACTGGATCGAGATCATGCGCGTGAAGAAGCTCTCCATCACCGGCAAAGGCAACATCGACGGTCAGGGCAAGGCCGTCTGGACCAAAAACAGCTGCCAAAAGAACTACAACTGCAAGATATTGCCAAACGTACGTACGCGTGCATAACATTATACAGTAATAATTAATTGTAGATATGAGTATTCGTGCGCGCATTCTGCTTAGTATCAATGCAAGGAAATGCTATTCGTATGTACGTAAATGTGCATGCACATGTACCATGCAGTCGTTGGTGCTGGACTTCTGCGACGACGCGCTCATCGAAGGCATCTCCATCATCAATTCCAAGTTCTTCCACATGAACATCTTCCAGTGCAAGGGCGTGACCGTCAAGGACGTGAAGGTGAGCGCGCCCGGGGACAGCCCCAACACCGACGGCATCCACATGGGCGACTCGTCCAATGTCAGCATCATCGACACCACCATCGGCGTTGGCGACGACTGCATCTCCATCGGCCCCGGCTCCACACAAGTCAACATCAGCGGCGTGACCTGCGGCCCAGGCCATGGCATCAGCATTGGCAGCCTCGGGAGGTACAAGGACGAGAAGGACGTGACCGACATCACCGTCAAGAACTGCGTGCTCAAGGGCTCCACGAACGGCCTTCGCATCAAGTCGTACGAGGACGCCAAGTCGCCCCTCGTAGCATCCAAGATCCACTACGAGAACATCGAGATGGACGACTCGGGCTACCCCATCATCATCGACCAGAAGTACTGCCCCAATAAACTTTGCACCTCCAAGGGCGAGGCCGACAGGGTCACCGTCAAGGACGTTACCTTCAAAAACATCACCGGCACCTCCTCGACCCCTGAGGCCGTCAGCCTGCTCTGCTCCGACAAGAAGCCCTGCGAAGGCGTCACAATGTCCGACGTCAAGATCGAGTACTCCGGCAAGAACAACAAGACCATGGCTGTCTGCACCCACGTCAAGGTCACCGCCACAGGAGTCGACAAGGCCAACACATGCGCCGCCTGACCTGTGAAGCGATAACAAGACCGCAAGAGTCACTCTCCTTCCATCTTGCGCGATATGATTTCTTTTCTCAGTACGTAGATTTTCGAATCCACGCCAGGAGATCGTCCTTTAGCTTTCTTCCTAGGTTGACCGCTTACCTTTATACCCCCTCCGTTCCAAAATAGATGACCCAACTTTATACACAAAGTTGGGTCATCTATTTTGGAACAGAGGGAGTATTTAGCTAACACAAATATATGTACGTGCCGGCTCAGAGCCACTTGATCCATAAACTTTTGACGATTTTGACTTTTATTTGTCTTTCGATTTTTGTGCCGCTAAAACTGGTCTATACCAACAAAGTTTTTTTTAATGATCTTGAGATTTATTGAGTATCTGGTTTTCACGTGTTGCAACTATTTAGCCTTTAGTTGCAGAGTCGCTACTCAAAAGTGTTCTACTCAAATTCAACAGTATGGCCTTATTGGCCTTCTCATTTTTTTGCGAAAAAAACTTCCGATCTATTTATCAACTGTCAAGGTAGTACAAAAAACATAAGAAGTAAAAGTTATATTCAGATCCGTAGACCACCTAGCGACGACTACAAGCACTGGAGCGAGCCGAAGGCACACCGCCGTCATCGCTCTTCTATCACTGGAGCTAGGCAAACCTTATCTATAATCTATAATACCTAAATAGTTCATCCCTACTATTTTATTTCTCTTGACATGCAACCTATCCACCTCATCAAACCTGCCACATCAGCATTCTTTCAGTGACTTACATATGGGACCAGCCACTACAGCACCCCTGCCACATAAGCTTCAATTTATTGCTAAGGACCCACCACAACCTGGCCTCTCTCTCCCTGGCTGAGCGCTACAGAGCCGCGGCGTGCGACCTCCCCATGCCATCTAGCTAAATTTTTTTAAATAATACATTTTTTTATTAAATTACAGAAATATTACGCTGAAAAAATATTTTTCAAAAATAATACACCGTCGGCCCGCTGCAAGCCGACTGAGCCTAGTCAGCCCACAGCAGGCCGACTGGTGGCCCATCTGCTTGCTGCTGGCCGATTGGGCTGTCGGCCACCAGATCAAGTCCAGTCGACCTACAGTTGGCCGACAGGGTCCAGTCGGCCTGCAGTTGGCCGATAGGCCTGCAGTGGGCCGACAAGGACTAATTGGCCTGTTGTGGGCCGACTGGTGCATGCCACCATTTTTTTTCCGAACGATCCCTGGTTTTTTTTTGTAAAACTATGACGTATTCCGCACAACCCTTTCCCGCCATATGTTCGCGCCAACTATTTCCCGCCACCCGTTTCCCGCCAACCCTTTCCCGCCATACCGCAGTCGTTCTTTCCCGCCATTTTCTCCTCTCTACCTATAAAACCCCCTTCAGACGGAGGTGGATAAGCATTGCAGTGTAGTGTAGTTGAGATGTCCCATTATCCTTTCGATCGTAGTTTTCACCCTGGGATGAGCAGGACTCTTCTGAGGCTAGCTACCGATTTCAGGATGGATAATAGGATAGTTCCATGGGACGAACTCACCGGTAGTGACACCATAATGAATGAGTTGGCTCACCAATTACGTAGGTCTGGGTGGCCTGAAAGGACCTATGAGGAGGTACGTAAAGAACTTCTTAGGTTGCATGACAGGTGGAAGAAGGTAGTGGTGCCGAAGAGTGAAACTTTCAGAAGGATTGCAGCAAATAATCCATGTTTATGGACTGAGGAGAGCGAGGACGAAGATGATATCTTCATGCCGCCGCTTCCGGGTTCTGCATCGTCGAAGGGCAAGAGTTCTTCATCATCGAAGGGCAAGGTTTCTGCATCGTCGAAGGGCAAGAGTTCTTCATCGTCGAAGGGCAAGAGTTCTGCATCGATCGAGGATGACGATGATGACTTCATGTAGTTTTTATGCTGTATGTTGTGAGTTCAGTTACGTACTATTTAATTTAGATGTAGTTCTATCTAGTTGTTTGTAATGTCTCGTTGTATGAGTATTATGTTCTATCTAAATATGATCTTGTAGTTCGGATAACAGAGTACTAAAATAGAGTAGGCATATGTCTCGTACATAAGTACATAGTCATTTGTCTCATACATAGAATAGACATAAGTCTCACACAGAAATAGATGGTAATGTTTCTACTGATAGATAGAAGCGTCAGTGACGACGTCTGGCCTGGCGGGGAGGCGGATCTGGAAGCGGCGACCATCCCAACCTGTCGGGTGCCCTAATGTGACGAGGAGGAATCTCAGACTCTCCCTGGTCATACTGTGTATCCTGTGTGGGGCCTGGTGGAGGAGTCGAAAACATGTTCATCCACTGGGTGTGCTGCGACATCTGAGCCTGTATGTTCTCCTCGGGATGTTGATCACTCCCCCACGTATCATGTGATGCCGACATAGACGCCTGATATCCGTAGGCTCCTACGCGATGGAACGTTTCATCATGAAGAATGAGGTCGCGTCAATTAATATTGAAAACAATAAATATGAAGACACATATCTGCTGGCTATGACGTCTGCTCTGGCTCAAACACGAAACTGGACGAGGGACCGTGCTGCTGTGGCTGTGGAGATAACACGAAGCTCGACGAGGGACCGTGTTGCTGTGGCTGTGGAGAAAACACGAAGCTCGACGTGGGACCATAGTGCTGCGGGTGCCACGTAGAACTGCCAGGTTGGTCAGGACGGGGTGGCCTGGTTGTCCGCTGATGTGCTAGACGTGGACGTGGTTGATGTCGGTGCATGGAGTGACGCGGCTGCTCCTGCTGGTGCTGAACAACATCGGTTCTCCGGGTGCACGTGATAGCCTCGTACACAGTCTGTATCTTATTCTGAATTCTTTCCAAGAAGGGCTGTAGCACTGGACGATGCTGAAGAAGAGGTCCAGACGATAGTGATCGTCCAAAGGTGGCCACGTCGTCGTAGAGTTCGCGTGTCAAGATAGCCTGCAAATTTCCATGACGATTAATAATGTCTGTCTCTTGCACGTCAAAGTATGTGACAACATTACGTAAAGAAAATATATCTTACCACGTACTGCCTAGAGCCCGAAGTATCATAGCTCGGGTACATATCCGACGGAGTAGGATCCGGTATCTCCTCTGGGTGGGAGTACTCAACAATACGTAACCGTGTTCCGGTCATGTAGCGCCGCAAATAGAGATTGAATTCATCGAGATCGAAATTGTGATTCTCGTGCCATAGATTTGTGTTTGCTGTCTCCCATTCTATAACATACGGCTCTAGTCTAACTAGCCAGTCAGCAGTTGTCCTGGTCATGCCCTTCCTTGTCGTCCTAAAATTGTGGTGTGTGTTCAACACCTAAAGCTTCGAATGGAGTACTATGAAAGATAATGCAACATTGAAAAACTGGTTAATACCTGTGGATGTGTGCTGGCACCGGGTTCTCTATAGGGGGAGGTAGCTCCAACTGCAGAAGACCAAATTGCCTCATAACCCTCTGTTGTGCCATCTCCTCGACGAAGACATCGAAGATGATCTTAGATTTTGTCATCCAGTAATCTCGGTCCCTTGTGCATAGCACAGACATACCACCAGGGTATCTCGCTTGTATGGCTGCTTCCGTGTAGGGCTGCCAGATGACCCCGGTGTACGCATCGAACTGCTTGTTCAATGCTGTGTATACCTTCCTGGTCTGATCACTAGCAAAGCGTCTCTGCAGAGAAGAAAAGTTAGTAGCCGCTAGCATCGAACTATCTCTTGTGCAGAAAAAAGTTGCATTAAACTACAACACGGTGCATACCTCGCGACGTGTCCAACACAGACCGAAAGTAGGCATGTCGATGCCGTTAACATAAAACATGGCGTCTATAGGCTCATAAACACGTACATCTGGTCTCCCTATAGAGAACCTCTCCCACGACCACAGCTGTAGAAATAGAGGGCATCCAAGAAGGGCTGGCTTTCTCGATGTAAGCTGGCAACCGTTGCACATACCTCGGTATGTAGCCGCTAAGACCGCCGAACCCCAACTCCTCTGTCTGATCTGATCCGCCGTCTGAGCGCTTGCTATCTCGAGTGCCATAGAGATGTAGAGCGCGCTAATAGTGGTGACATGGTTCTCCGTGAACATCACCTTGCCGAAAAGCCACAGTAAGTAGGCCTCCAGGCTCCGAGTGATCTGTTCCGCAGCCAACGGCGCCCGGAAGTTCTGGATCTGCATTAAGCGAAGAGAAAGTTTTAGTAAGCCGCAATTATTTTCTATAAAACTGTATGCACGATAACTTGAAGATAATAGGTAGGGGAAATTACCCGAAAATTTAGCAACCACTCATACTTAGGTCCGTGATGCTCCCATACCGGATCCGGAGCATCCGGAAAAACACCATGAAAACGTTGTGTAAGAGCTCGCTCCCAACCAGCCGGTGCGTCCAACGGTCCTACGGCATGACCTGCCAACGGTAGTCCGAGCAAAAGTGACACGTCCTCCAGAGTAGGAGCCATCTCTCCCCATCTGAAGTGAAATGTGTGGGTCTCTGGCCTCCAACGGTCCACTAAGCAGCTCAGCAAAGACCCATCGATGGCGAGGCGTTTCTCACCGGGATAGACTCAACCAGACGCGCGAAAGGTAAAAGGCCGGCCCATTTCAACCTTCATCAGAGAACTTTTCAGTTAGTGTCTCCCATTTCAACCATTAATATGCATGTCAGTGTGCAAATTAATAAAGCACGTACCGCTGAAGCCATCCTGAGTGTATCTTCCAGTTCTCCTTAGGAGTGCGAGCGACCAGAGGCTCAAGCTTGCGCTCATACCATATCGCAGCACGATGACCCCTATCAATGTCCCCATTCAGCAACCACAATCCCGACATTCCTGCACATACAAAATTCAGAACATAGTGTCACACTTAATACAAATCTCCTCTCAAGCGCCGCATGCATACAAATTCAGAACATAGTGTCACACTTAATAAAAATTCAGAACATAGTGTCACACTTATTACAAATTCAGAACATAGTGCCACACTTAATAAAAATTCAGAACTTAGTGCCACACTTAATACAAATTCAGAACATAGTGCCACACTTAATACAAATTCAGAACATAGTGCCACACTTAATACAAATTCAGAACATAGTGCCACACTTAATACAAATTCAGAACATAGTGCCACACTTAATACAAATTCAGAACATACTACTGCTAGCTTAGCTTCTTCCTCTCGCCCTTACTCCTCTACTGCCTCTACCTCCTCCTCTTCCCCGGTTGCCTCGTCCACGCCCAGTGACGAAAGTGGGACAATTAGTGTCCCTATGGCCAAATTCATTGCATAGAATGCATTGCCTAGTCGGACCTCCTGCTTCAGATTCATCCATATCATTTCGGATGCGCTGAGACTGCCGTCTGCCTCTACTTGTACGCATATGCTCTGGGTTTGGAATGTAGCGCCTTTCGGCGGGGTTGACGCTGTTGAAATTACCCATTGATCGAAAACCCATCAGCTCACCTGTCCAGGTATTGAGGACAGACTCTTTCAGAAAAAATGGAGACACAAACGATATTGTGTCCATTCCAAGCTGCCCGCAAGCAGCAAGTACATGTGAGCAAGGTAGGTGAAGCAATTTCGGTTTATTGCATGTGCACTCACACGTTGGCCAGGCTTCATTGCCAATTTTCACCTCATGCGTCCTCAACTCATTTGCACATCCGAATTTGTTGTTGGCTAAGCGGACCTCAAACCTTTTTTCTTGATTACCGATGGCGACTACAGTGTGTGACCTAGCTTTTTGCATCTTGTTGTCCATGTACTCCGTAACTCTTTCACAGTACCGTGTATTTGGGTTGTTCAAGATATGTTGCTCTGCTTTTTGACGTCTATCTCTGAAATACTTGACGGTGCCATAGAAAATACCCTCAACGATGGCTGTAAGTGGCAATGCCCGGTTTCCTCTGAGGACAAAGTTGTATGTTTCCGCGAGGTTCGTTGTCATGACACCGTACCTTGCTCCATGTGTGTCATGTAGCAAAGACCACCTCTCCAGAGGCTCATGCTCTATCCACTGCTCGAAGGTTTTAATCGACCTCCAGAGCCTTCTCCTAGTACCAGGTGGGTCAAAGCCTGGCAGGTCACATAGCCCAACAGGCTCCTCCTCCACGGCCGCTGTTCCTGTTGCCAACTGTGCAGCTACTGCTTCAACATGTGCCCTCACTGCTGCATCTCTTGCAGCTTTCCTGTCCCTCACGTGTCTCTGCGTGCACACATTAAGTCTGTCTCGTATCAAATTGTACTTCCATAACTGGTTCTGCTTGCAGAGTTTTTTGAATAGATTCATCAGGTTCTTATTTCTAAACTACAAGAAGAAATTAGCCCCCAGATGGCGCATGCACCAACGGCTCTGCAAGTCCTGCAATGGAACTTGTTCCTCAGGGCCTGGGTTTGTCAGTGTCCTTATCGCACTGAGTATACCTACATGCCTGTCATGAAGGATGCACACATTGGGCTTCTCCTTCACAACTGATATTTTCAACTGCCTGAAGAACCATGTCCAACTTGCAATGTTCTCACTCTCCACAAAAGCAAATGCCAGTGGGACGACTTGATTTTGGCCGTCTTGACCTATGGCTGTCAGGATCTGACCCTTGTACTTGCCTGTGAGAAAAGTACCGTCAACACATATCGCCGGTCGGCAATGCTTGAAAGCTTTGATGCATACCCCGAAAGAGAAGAAGAGACGATGCAACACCCTCACAGTTGGGAACTCTGGCATGAACATGTCTTGGATATCGATATAGGTGCCTGGATTCCGCTGCTGCAGGGTGTGGAGGAGGTGGACAACAGAGTCATATGCATCAAAATAAGAACCAAATCTCCTCTCAAGCGCCGCATGCTTAGCCCTCCAAGCCTTGCCATAAGAAATTCTGTACTTGAACCTGGCGAAGACTTTTGTCTGGACTGCCTTCACTTCCATAGCTTTGCCCTGCACTATCTCATCGTAAAACAATCGAGCAATAAGCGTGGATGAAAGGTTGGCATGATCTTGAGGGATGCAGGGAATAAGACAAGTGTGATTAACTAAGTCACTTATCACCCAACTTGTGCCATACTTAGGGAGAAAGCCGTGCACCCTGGCAGGACAATCTGCGTTCTTGCATACCATTGTCAGGAATTTCTGACTGGACACCTGAGCTGTGAAAACCCTTTGCGTGGACATTGCCCAATTAATTATTGCATCCTTCAGGGCTTGCTTGTTCGCATACATAGCACCCGTCGCAATATTGTTCTGGTGATATTGCCAGGCTGAATCATGTCCATCATTCACGGTCATTGCAGATGATAAGTCATGATTCCACCATGCAGGATTCGGGACCTCCTCTGCATTTTCTTCTTCATCTGACTCGTCAGAATCATCGGCATGACCCCTTTCAACATCGGTGTCTTCTTCTTCCATCTGGTTCTGCATGTGCCCATCTACCTCGTCAGCGTCCACCTCGCCATTGTAATCACCATCGGCATTTCCTCCTTCTACCTGACTACTCTGCCCTGGTTCATAACCATAAGCATTTCCTCCTTCTACCTGACTGCTCTGTCCTTGTTCGTAACCATAAGCATTTCCTCCTTCTACCTGACTGCTCTGTCCTTCGTAGCCACCCTCGCCTTCATGTGCAGTGACCTCCTTCACGACGGGAAGCACTAAAGCAACAGGATTGCATCCCCTTCGTTCACAACCTTGTAACCACCGCACCCAATCGGAGTCTCCCTCTATATATTGGCCTCAAATAAAAGTAAATTATTGAACTTGACCGTGTCCACAATGCATGAACACCGACGGTGTGTGTTTCAGTATCAAGACCTAAACTTGCCGCAATCCATTCTTTCAACTGACTGACTGACCATGTTTGTGGTGCGCTCATTGGCACCTCTATGTGAGTAAATTCACTCAGATCTGCTCCCATCTCAGTTGTTTGGACAGTACCAGGACCGTAGTAAAATCTGAACTTCACTACATCGGACATCTCGACTCACCTTTTTTTTTTCAACAACGAAATACAAGTATTAAGCAACAACTTAATATCCCCACTAACAAATATTAGACATGTCTATATATTACCTAGCTATATATTACAGAATATTAACGGAGCAACTAATACAATTCACACACCTACAAGTATATTACGAATATTTGCCGTAGCAACTACAAATATTGACAGATTAATATATTTGACTGGACTGCCTATATTACGGACATTTTTTCGGAACTACTACAAATACTGACACTCCTAAATACTTGACATCCACATATAGTACGGATTATTACCGGAGCAATTACACATTTTTACACAACTAATTAGTTGACATCTAAATATATTTACGTATACTACGGGGCAAATAACAATAATCGCACACCTAATTTATTTCACATCGAAACATATTAACAAATACTACCGGAGCACCTACGAAAAATAAAATGTTTGCTGAAATATACCCTTGAAGCGTGCGTGCGAACGAAGAACGACGAACGGCGCCACCAAACTGCCGGTGCTCCGCCTCCAACGAAGAACGACGAACGACAGCTTCACCTCCACCACACTGCTCCAACTTCACCACCACCACACTGCCCCAACTTCACCACCACCACCTCCACCAAAATGCTCACCACGACCACCAGGAGCTACCCCATCAGTAGATCGAGACCTCTTTTGGCTGCCCTAACTGAGTTGAATCCATTCACGGTGCCAAAATCGCGAAAAACTTGCTCATTTAGGTGTATAAATTGGTGGCATTTTTGTGTAGAGAGAGGAGGAGGTAAGAGAAGAAGAAGAACAGAAGAAATGGGAGAAAGGGGAGGATAAGGACGCAGGGAGCAGCCGGCCAGCCGCGCGCGAGGTGGGGCAGCACCCTGTCGGCCAGCAGCTGGCCGATCGGCCCGCGGTAGGCCGACAGGGGCACGCCCGCGCCGACAGCTCCCTCCCTCCCCCTCGCGACGTGGCCAGCCCAATCAGAGGGCGACGCGTGCCAGGCGGGCCAGCAGTCGACCAGCAGCAAGCCGATCGGCCTGCTGTGGGCCGATTAGGTCCAGTCGGCCTGCAGCGGGCCGACGGTGTATTATTTTTGAAAATTATTTTTTCGGCGTAATATTTGTGTAATTTAATAAAAAATGTATTATTTAAAAAAAAATTAGCTGCCATCTAGCCATGTCATGATATTTTCCTAGAGCATCTGCGGCCTCTGGCCTCTTAAGCTTCTCCATCAAATCCCTGCCGGTTGATTTTCCTTGCTCATATTCGTCTTCTTCCCTTTAGCCTTTCCCCTTCCATGTCTTTTTCAATCCCCAATAAATTATCATATGGCTCCTCCACTTCTTATTCTTCCTATTACCAATCTCCCTTCACCTGTCGATTGGGCTACATATCTCAACCGATTGGCTTGCGTCCATGGCTAGAACTACAAGGTGTCACATCCCATGGGGATTTAGTTGGCGGCAAGGATCCATGGTGGTGTTGGACTGGTGGCAAAGGTAGCCGATTCACTAGGCATTGCTGTCGTCCGTTTCGTCGACATCACCGAGCAATCCACACCCTCGACGGCGCCACTATTGCACAACCGTTGATGGGGCCAGTTCGTCTACAAGCGGAGGTATAGATCGATGGGCGCCCTCTACTGGCACAACCATAGCATGCATCGTCCATGGTGTCGGGCAGCCTACAATCTCTGCTGCAGATCAATAGTTCATAGTTGTAGCGGCAGGAAAGGCAAGTAGAAGGTGCTTCTTTTTTACTTTCGGTCGTCCACTTCCTTCAGTTATTTGTTGGGCCTCCTCTCCCCCAATTAATCCTGCTTAGAACATTTTTGTGACTTAATTTAAGATCTCGGAATCTTCTATTCTATTGTTATTATGTAAATTCTGGGTGGGCAAATTAATTTCAGTTCCTAATGTTGTCGAGTACTATCAGTGGCAAATCTGTTTTCTGTCCTTGAAAAATTCTAATGGCGTGTTTATGGACCAGGCTCTGATCGTCGTTCATGCCTTTCAAAAAAATGTTGTCTAATTTTTGGGCCAGGCTTGGTTCGTTCATTGGTTTTTTTTTCTGTTCTTGTTTGCAGCCCACGCCTTCATGTTATGGTGTGCCACACTTCCCTCAAGTGCTTCTCCATGGAATCTGCAGGCAGAGATCTGGAGGAAGGTGCAGTAGTGAGCTGCACCTCTTTGTATTCTCTCACCCGTTTTCTTCCTCTGCCCCTGTCTCCACATCTTTTTCCAGGAGGGTGAAGGATCATGGCAGTTGGCATTTATTGGGTTGGTTTAGTGTGACGCCCGGATAATTAGGCTACAGTAATCCCATGTTAACGATGCCACGTCACCTCGGTTATTGTTGCTAGCCTCGCGTTAGTTCGAAACCGATTCAAATCAAATTCAAAATCAAGCAAACAATAAAAATTTCAAATATTAAAACTAAAATGTTTAATAAATAGTAGATAAATCAGAGGATATGATAAGATTGTAAACAACATTATTGAAATTTGATAAGTGACTTAAACAACCTCAAACGGTGGCTGAAAATATTATTTAATAACCTTTTTATTAATACAAAATAATTATGAAATGATATTTACCCCAAACTAGTTTTTAGTGGTAGGATATATTGTGCTGTGATTTGTGGGCCAGCTCTCATATTTTACAAAACTCATTTGGTGCCCAAACAATTAGCCAAAACAGAAAAAAAAATGAAAAGGAAAATAGAAAATAGAAAACAAAAAGAGAGAAAAGCAAACCCCTCCCCTCCCCTGGGCCGTTCGGCCCAACCGGGCCACCAGGCTAGCCCACCCCGCCTATAACCCCTCACTACCCCCGCCGGACTGCCTCCCCGTCGCCCGTTCGTCTACGTCCTCCTCCTCAACCCCCACTGCCCCGAACCCTACGCCCGCGGTGAGGACCCCGGTCCTCCTCTCTCCCCTGTCTCCGCTCGGGCCTCAACCGCCCGCTCGCCTGGCTCCACCGCGCGCGCGACGCACTCGCGCCCCTGCTCACCGCGGCCTCGCCCTGACCGGTGTGCCTCCGCACGTGCCAACGGCCGCGCCCTCCACCCCACCTGCCCTTG
>NC_057814.1:515143206-515152203 GCF_018294505.1 Triticum aestivum
CGCGCCGCCCTGCTCCAGCCCCGCGGCCTCCGCCGGCCGCCCCGCTGCATCCCGCAGCCGCGGCGCCGCCCGGGTCCGTCCCCTCGGGCACACGCCCGTTCGGGCGCCCGCACCCGTAACCGCCAGCCCACGCGTCCGGTAGGCCTCCCCTGGCCATAGACACGTGGGGCCCAGGCCTAGAACATTTAATAAAAAAAGATTTTTAAAATAAATAAATAATATATATATTAATTAAATTAATTAATTAACTTAATTAATCCTGATTAGATTAGCCTAATTAACTAGTTAACCTAATTAATTGTTGTTAATTAACTAACAGTGAATGACATGCGGGACCCACACGTCAGTTTGACTAAGTCAACACCCTGTTGACTGCTGACGTCATGCTGACATCATGATGACATCAGCAAACACTATTCTGGATAATGTTGATTTAAAATAATTAAATAAATTCTAAAAATGATTAAATCTTTAAAAATTAATATAAAGTAATCCGTAACTCGGATGGAAAAACTTTGTACATGAAAGTTGCTCAGAACGACGATACGAATCCGAATACATAGCCCATTCGTCCTCCACACATCCGTAGCATAGCAAACACGCAACTTTCCCCCTCCGGTTCATTTGTCCAAAAATGCGGAACACCAGGGATACTTTCCCGGATGTTTTCCCCCTTCGTCTGTATCACCTCCTACCGCGTTAGGGCACACCTAGCACCGCTCATTGTCATGTCATGCATCGGCATGCATATGTTTGCATTATGTTTATTGTTTCTTCCCCCTCTTGTCTCGCTAGACACCGAGACCGACGCCGCTGCTACCCAGTACGACTACGGTGTTGACGACCCCTCCTTCTCGGCTGAGCTTCCAGGCAAGCCCTCCCTGATCACCAGATATCGCCTATTCTCCTCTCTACTGCTTGCATTAGAGTAGTGTAGCATGTTAGAGCAACTCCAACGGGCCGACCCAAACGGACGGCGATTTCGTCCGCTTTTTGTCCGTTTGGGTCGGCTAGACGGACACGGATGTCCGCTTCCGCATTTGGTTCGGCGCGTGCGCCCAACGCTAGCCTGAACCCATTTTGACGGCGAAAAAAATGAATGCATGCATATTAAGAAAAGAAACAGCATTAATTAAACATTAAAGCCGGCCACGAAGGCCGGCGATAGTCCACGCGTCCACATTTGCATTTAAAAAAATAAAAAACAGCCTAAACTACGAGGCGGTGCGCTGCCCTAGGCGTCATCGTCGTCGTCCTCGGAGTCCGTGAGGTCGATGAGCGTCGGCGCCAGCCCGGCCCTGGTGAACGATTTGTTCCAGAGCGCCGTCATGTCGGGCTGTGCCGGCGCAGGCAGTGCCGGCGCAGGGGGGTGTGCGACCGCCTGTGCAGTCGCGGCCTGGCGCGCCTCCTCCTCGGCCTCGCGCTGCTCCTCCTCGAGGTCGCGCTCGAGCATCTCGAGGTACTCGCCGTCACCGCGCTCCTCGGCCACCCTGATCGTGCGCCAGTGCTCGAGGTACGCCTGCTCTTACGCCAGCGTCGCTCCCATCCAGACCGGCGGCGCGTGTACCCACTCGCGCACTAGTCCCGTCCAGGAGTACTGCTCGATGGGGGATGGCTCCCGCTCCGGCTCCGGCTTGATGGGGGACGGCGGGGCCACCGTCGGCACCACGCTGTCGCCCGCCGCGGAGAGGGCAAGGGCCTGCGCCATTGCCGCCTCGTACCGAGCCTCCTCTTCCGCCTCCGCCGCTTCCGCCCTGCGCCGCTCGTCCTCCTCGCTCTCCCGGTAGATGGCCGCAAGGGCCGCCTGGTAGGCGTCCTCCGCCGCCTGGTCCTCCTCGCGGACGACGAACGCCGGTGGCGGCGACCTCCGGTCGACCTCGCGCACGCCCCGTCGCCTCGCCTCCTCGTGCTCGAATGCGAACCACCTCGCCCAGTTGGGCGAGTCGGTTGCGTAGGCGGGGTCGCGGCGCTGCTCCGGCGTCAGCAGCGCCTGCCGGCGCCGCACCTCCTCCGCGTGAGCACGAGCTGTCCGCGGCGCCGCCGGCACTGGGATCCTATCTGGATCCAGATGCCAGTCGTGCGGCAGTGTCACGTCGGGATACGGAAGAGGCTGGTGGTGCTGCCAGTGCCACTCCGCCTGGTGCACTGGCGTGTTCACGCGCTGCCTTTGACGGCGAGGCGCCGGCGTCAGCGGAGGCGGGAGGAACTCTGAGGGGAAAGGGGTGGCGGGGGACTTGCCCTTGGCCTTGCTGCCGCTGGCGCCGGAGAAGAGGCCCATCTCGCTGTGGTTGTGGTGGCTAGGGTTTGCTGGCGACGAGGGAGCAGAGGTTGGCAGATGTGGACGGCGAGTTTGGATGAGGAGGGCCCCGCCGCACGGTCGGCTTAAAAAAGGACGAGCGCCGTCGCTGACGCGTGGGCCCGTCGTCATAAATTAAGCTGACCGCGTGGGCAGCGGGTAGTTGGACGGCCGCCATGTGGGGACGCGGCGTATAGCGAGAAGGCGCGCGAAGCGTCCGTTCAGCGTCCGCGCCGACGCATTTGGGGCGCAAATTTGGGCCGCAAATGCGTCGGCGCGAACGCGACGCGGACGTGATTTGGGTTTGGGTCGGCACGTTGGGCCGGCACTTTTGTCCACGCCGACCCAAACGGACGCAGGCGGACGAAATGGGTCGGCCCTTTGGAGTTGCTCTTACTGCTTCCGGTTAATCCCATTCTGCTACATAGCCTGTCATTGTTGCTACAATTGTTGATACCTTTACCTGCAATCCTACATGCTTAGTATAGGTTGCTAGTACTTCATCAGTGGCCCTACATTCTTGTCCGTCTGCCATGCTATACTATCGGGCCGTGATCACTCGAGAGGTGATCACGGGTATATACTTACATACATATTATACATGATACATGTGGTGACTAAAGTCGGGTCGGCTCGTAGAGTACCCGCAAGTGGTTTCGATGAGGGGGCTGAAAGGACAGGTGACTCCATCCCTGTAGAGGTGGGCCTGGGTTCCCGACGGCCCCCGACTGTTACTTTGTGGCGGCGACAGGGCAGGTTGAGACCGCCTAGGAGAGAGGTGGGCCTGGACCTGGTCGGCGTCCGCGGTTACTTCAAAATAACACGCTTAACGAGATCTTTGTATTTGATCTGAGTCTAGCCACTGGCCTATACGCACTAACCAACTACGCGGGAACAGTTATGGGCACTCGACGTCGTGGTATCAGCCGAAGCCTTCTTGACGTCAGCGACTGAGCGGCGCGCGCCAGATTGGACCGTAAGCCTGCGCTTGTATTAAGGGGGCTAGGTCTGCTTCCGGCCGCGTTCGCAACGTGCAGGTGTGCAATGGGCGATGGGCCCAGACCCCTGCGCGCATAGGATTTAGACCGACGTGCTGACCTCTCTGTTGTGCCTAGGTTGGGCTGGGACGTGTTGATCTTCCGACACCGGGCATGACCCAGGAAAGTGTGTCCGGCCAAAGGGGATCGAGCGTGTTGGGTAATGTGGTGCACCCCTGCAGGGAAGTTTATCTATTCGAATAGCCGTGATCTTCGGTAATAGGACGACCCGGAGTTGTACCTTGACCTTATGCAACTAGAACCGGATACTTAATAAAACACACCCTTCCAAATGCCAGATATAGCCTGGTGATCGCTCTCACACAGGGCGCCGAGGGGAGAATCGCCGGATAGGATTATGCTATGCGATGATACTTGGTGAACTTACCATCTACTCTCTTCTACATGCTGCAAGATGGAGGCTGCCAGAAGTGTAGGCTTCGACATGACTAGCTATCCCCCTCTTATTCTGGCATTCTGAAGTTCAGTCCACCGATATGGCCCCTTTACACATATACCCATGCATATGTAGTGTAGATCCTTGCTTGTGAGTACTTTGGATGAGTACTCACGGTTGCTTTGCTCCCCCTTTTCCCCCTTTTCCTTTCTTCCTGGTTGTCGCAACTAGATGCTGGAGCCCAGGAGCCAGACGCCACCGTCGACGACGACTCCTACTACACCGGAGTTGCCTACTACTACGTGCAGGTCGCTGACGACGACCAGGAGTAGTTTAGGAGGATCCCAGGCAGGAGGCATGCACCTCTTTCGATCTGTATCCCAGTTTGTGCTAGCCATCTTATGGCAACTTGTTTAACTTATGTCTGTACTCAGATATTGTTGCTTTCGCTGACTCGTCTATGATTGAGCACTTGTATTCGAGCCCTCGAGGCCCCTGGCTTGTATTATGATGCTTGTATGACTTATTTATGTTCTTAGAGTTGTGTTGTGATATCTTCCCGTGAGTCTCTGATCTTGATCGTACACGTTTGTGTGCATGATTAGTGTACGATTGAATCGGGGGCGTCACAAGTTGGTATCGGAGCCGACTGCCTGTAGGAATCCCCCTTCCAAACTCCTTGGCCGAAGTTGAGTCTAGTCATTGCAAAACTTATACTAACATGGATGTGTGGCTTACGGGCCCACGTCGCCATTGGGTGGTATTAGGATCTTTTATTCCTCGTCTATACTCTAGGATTCTGATCTCTCTTGTACTCGGGTTAATTGATTTTACTAATTATAACTCTAGGTTCTCATTACCACTTCCTGCCGGTGAGCCCCTTCATTCCAGATGATCGACTGCTTCACCAGAAGGTTCCGAAGATGATATTCGATGTTTTCCCGAGACGCTTGTGCCCACCGCCTTTGCAAATTCCCTACCACTTTTTTTTCGTATGGATAACTGCATACACTTGCCTACATTCAATCCCATTGATCTTGTTATTACAAGATGCCCTGAACTGCTCTTCATTGTTCTGAGAATCCTTTGAGCTTACTGCGTTGCAGTTCTTGCCTCATGAATACCTCTATGGATAATTCCTCGCATTTACCGAGTATCCGCTCATCCCCAGTTGTTCATGTGTTTCACAAAAATTCTTTGAAATACTATTCGATTTTCTAAAAATCCTCAGCAACCTATTGCTCCTGGATTCCTTGCCTTCCTGCATTATGGTTAAATTCCATCTTTCTAGTAATCTCCGTTGACATCCTTGGTCACTATCATTTCGAGTCCCTTGACTCAATAGGTTGTGAATGCTCGCAATCCTCAATCGGATCCTAGAATTCATCGTTCTAGCTCAGATGTCATTTTGAACATGAGTTGGTTCTCAACCAATTAGTTGCCATCGATTGTACCCCTAAGCCTACTCGACTTATCCATCCTTAATCATAGTTTTTGCCTCTGACCCCCTTGATTTGGAAATCATAATTCTTTTGCTTTTGAGCTTTGAATTAGTCAGTTGTTTCTATAATCTGATCTCCTTGCATTCCTTCTTCCTCTGGTTAAGTACCGATGCTCACATCAGATCCCTTGAGGACCACCGGAACCTTTGTTGGGTTTTATCCGACAACGTCCTTCCTATTCAATCACTTTGGAAGTTCTTTCCCTGATACATAATGCCATTGGTAAATCCTATTCTCGGATTTGGCCGACCATGCTCTATTTTCGAGCTGGTGATAATTACTCTCGAAGCTTATGGTATATGTTTCTAAGATGCCCCGATGGGTTGAACCTATGCCTTCCTTAATCTGTGTTAACCCGAAAGTTTTCCAAGGTTCATACTCCTCTGGTAATTCACAAGGTAGATCTTCGCACTCAAATCATTTTTAGTAGAGCAGTGAATGAAAGGTTATGCATCAGAGAAGTGGGAGTCGACCTTGAACTTTGTGTTCATGCCCATGAACACGATGTAGATCTTATCATTAAAGCTTTTCTTAAATTAATTATTCCCTTGGTATAAGTTCATCTTATATTTGGGATCTGGCCTTTTGCAATCGTGGTTCCGACCATGTTCTCCTTTAAATACCATTTCTCGTGCAAGTTTAAGCACTTGTCTTCTGCAGAGCAATACCCTAGTCCAACCTCTACTTTGATCCGTCGTCGAGCATTACCCCCCTGGTATCTCGAGATTATAATGGAACTGCATAACTTCTTATGAGTTCTTCATCAAGTACTACATTCTCACTGATTCCAATTTTTCACAGGCTCTGATTTATGAAACACTCAAAGACACCGATAACTGAACCGTGTCCGCACTACGGTTCAACAACTCTTAGTAATCTTATTTACATACGAGTTTGTACCCGATCACGCCATCCTAGCCTGTTTATCTATATCATTGTCGTGATGATTTTAACTATGCTACCTGGTCCTTCTTCTCGGAGCACAATTTTTGATGATGAGCTTACCTTACGTCGATCTTCCTCGTCATATCGTTTCACCTCAAACAACAAGCTTGATTCCGAGTTGGTGTCGTATCTGTGGTTCCAATAATATTATGCTGCATCAGTCCTTTTACTTGATGTAGTCACTGTTCGATTGCTTCTTCGTGGAGCCTCTCGACAAAATTTGTCGTGATCATCATCAACATTTTGAATCTTTCCAGGATACCAATCGAATTCATGATGATAAGCACCACCCTCGCCCCTTGGTAATTTGAGTTACCATCGACAACATCCTTACCTTCCTTCCGTCACAAACTTATTCATGTTATGGATGCAACTTGCTACCCAGCTTGTAATATGTTCTACCTTGGACTATTACCATCTTTTATGTCAAGGATGTCATGCGAATTTCACCACCTCTTGAGAATTCTTGATACAAGTAATACTTATCACCATCACCATTCCTTCTTGGTCCTCGTGTTGTTTCTAATCGGAATACCGGCAATTGAACTTTGAGGTGTGAATTCCAAACTTCTAGCAACCTTATTGCTTTGAAGTGAATGGTCGATAGTTTCATTCTAATTCTTTTGTTCATTAAGTCACCATTCTAACATTGATCGTGCGACCAACCCATATTTCGGGTGCACCTTTCAGTCAATGTTTAATTGTGTATGCTTTCCTCGAGCACACACCATTATATCATTTGATCTGACAAATGTTATCTCCTTGATCACATGATTGTGGAAACCCATCTTTTTGGAAATCACGAGGAATGGTCGCCGAGCCATCAGCCACCTCCTCCTCCTCTCCTTGGCTTAATGATGAACTCTTGTTTCGGAACTCGCTTCCATAGTTCATTTCCCGAGAATCTTACAATGTCATCTTGTCAATTGGTGTTGCGCCTTTTCTTCTCATGCATCCCGAGTCTGAGGTATCCCGACACCAATTAGATCTGAACCTCGGTCAGATATGATGGTGAGAACATATTTCCCAGTGTTATAACATTGGTCTTTATATGACCCGGTAAGGTGATATCGTGCTTAGCACACCTGGCCGGAGGAACTATTGTTATAGTTTCCTTTTTAGCAAGGTTAACCATTCTTCCATGAGGAAATTGTAAGACTTATTCTATAAGTTGTCCCTGATGGATCCTTTGTGTATCCAAAGTCTCTTTGCTTGAAGACCATGCCAATGCTATCTCTAAGCATGACTGTGGTACTCAAACATCAACAAGAGCATTGGAAGCGCAATGCTAAGTTTTCTTTATCCTAACACCATTGTATGGGTAATGTCATGAAATTCCTCTCCCATTACCTAAATGGTTTTCTACTTTCTATCCTGACATGGATATCATGCTCTGCTTGTCCTTGGGAACCCGTGAAATAAGTGTTTAAACACATTTTCCTTTCCATGGTTCTATTTAATTTAATGATCACATTTTCCTTTCCATTGATTTCTTTAACCTTTCTTGTGATCTATATAATCTAAGCAGTAATAATTCACTGCTTATGTAAACACCTCGGTGTACAACTCTGTCAGTGAGACCCTGTTTCTACTGTTGATGACATTCCGGTAGCCACTGATGGACGAGAACTTTGCCTATTGGTCCGCCTCGTTTCAACGAGTAGGAAAATGGTTCTCTTCGTCCCTCGCCCTTAGTACCAACGTTGTTGCCGACATAATTGACATGCTACTCTCTGACATGCCTTGCTATCATGACCGTGCAAGATGTCACCGCTCCTACTTTTAACCCACATGATGGGCCCATACCCCACAGTTCCACAGGATTGAAACCTGAGTCTCCTGTTCACCCTGTTTCTAATGGTTATTCCTCATGCTTGGCTTCGTATTTAATTCACGTGCCACCTTCCTAGTGCTCTATTCTGGTATCAGACGCAATACTTACTCTCGCTGCTCTGAACCCCTTTCTCACTCTGGTTCAGACTTCGAGCAACTATCTATCCGCTTGGAACCTCTTATTGTACCTTCGTACCTTACTCTCGATGTATTTTATATGTTCAACTCAAGAGATAATCTTATGCTCATTCATGGGTTAACCCCAGATTGTTTCCCTCCTAAGCATTCTGTCGTAGCCGAGCTGCCCCTTACCTCTTCGTAATTACGTTGGAGTTCCCGAAGAAAAGGACGACTTCACCATGATGACCTGAAGCAGAGAAATGAAGGCGTCAATGTAATGGATCGACCTCTTCGAGAAGAGCAACCAAGATCGAGAAGGTCTGTTAGAATTTCGTAACTAGACCTCCCCCCTTCTCTACCTCTTAAATCTCGGGACGAGATTTCTTGTAGTGGAGGAGAATTGTGACGCCCGGATAATTAGGCTACAGTAATCCCACGTTAACGATGCCACGTCACCTCGGTTATTATTGCTAGTCTCGCGTTAGTTCGAAACCGATTCAAATTCAAATTCAAAATCAAGCAAACAATAAAAGTTTTCAAATATTAAAACTAAAATGTTCAATAAATAGTAGATAAATCAGAGGCTATGATAAAATTGTAAAAAAACATTATTCAAATTTGATAAGTGACTTAAACAACCTCAAACAGTGGCTGAAAACATTATTTAATAACCTTTTTATTAATACAAAATAATTATGAAATGATATTTACCCCAAACTAGTTTTTAGTGGTAGGATATATTGTGCTGTGATTTCTAGGCCAGCTCTCATATTTTACAAAACTCATTTGGTGCCCAAACAATTAGCCAAAACAGAAAAGAAAAATAAATAAATGAAAAGGAAAATACAAATAGAAAACAAAAAGAGA
>NC_057814.1:515152383-515167995 GCF_018294505.1 Triticum aestivum
GGGCCACCAGATGAAAAAACTTTGTACATGAAAGTTGCTCAGAACGACGAGACGAATCCGAATACATAGCCCTTTCGTCTGCCACACATCCCTAGCATAGCGAAAACGCAACTTTCCACCTCCGGTTGATTTGTCCAAAAATGCGAAACACCGGGGATACTTTCCCGGATGTTTTTTCCTCCTTCGCCGGTATCACCTCCTACCGCGTTAGGGCACACCTAGCACCGCTCGTTGTCATGTCATGCATCGGCATGCATATGTTTAGTATAGCATGCTACTGCTTCTCCTCTCTACTGCTTGCATTAGAGTAGTGTAGCATGCTACTGCTTCCGGTTAATCCCATTATGTTGCATAGCCTGTCATTGTTGCTACAATTGTTGATACCTTTACCTCCAATCCTACATGCTAAGTATAGGTTGCTAGTACTTCATCAGTGGCCCTACATTCTTGTCCGTCTGCCATGCTATACTATCGGGTCGTGATCACTCGGGAGGTGATCGCGGGTATATACTTACATACATATTATACATGATACATGTGGTGACTAAAGTCAGGTCGGCTTGTAGAGTACCCGCAAGTGGTTTCGATGAGGGGGCTGAAAGGACAGGTGGCTCCATCCCGGTAGAGGTGGGCCTGGGTTCCCAACGGCCCCCGACTGTTACTTTGTGGCGGAGCGACAGGGCAGGTTGAGACCGCATAGGAGAGAGGTGGGCATGGCCCTGGTCGGCGTCCGCGGTTACATCAAAATAACACGCTTAATGAGATCTTGGTATTTGATCTGAGTCTGGCCACTGGCCTATACGCACTAACCAACTACGCGGGAACAGTTATGGGCACTCGACGTCGTGGTATCAGCCGAAGCCTTCTTGACGTCAGCGACTGAGCGGCGCGCGCCAGATTGGACCATAAGCCTGCGCTTGTATTAAGGGGGCTAGGTCTGCTTCCGGCCGCGTTCGCAACGTGCAGGTGTGCAATGGGCGATGGGCCTAGACCCCTGCGTGCATAGGATTTAGACCGGCATGCTGACCTCTCTGTTGTGCCTAGGTGGGGCTGCGATGTGTTGATCTTCCGAGGCCGGGCATGACCCAGGAAAGTGTGTCCGGCCAAAGGGGATCGAGCGTGTTGGGTAATGTGGTGCACCCCTGTAGGGAAGTTTATCTATTCGAATAGCCGTGACCTTCGGTAACAGGACGACCCGGAGTTGTACCTTGACCTTATGACAACTAGAACCGGATACTTAATAAAACACACCCTTCCAAGTGCTAGATATAGCCTGGTGATCGCTCTCACACAGGGCGCCGAGGGGAGGATCGCCGGGTAGGATTATGCTATGCGATGATACTTGGTGAACTTACCATCTACTCTCTTCTACATGCTGCAAGATGGAGGCTGCCAGAAGCGTAGGCTTCGATAGGACTAGCTATCCCCCTCTTATTCTGGCATTCTGCAATTCAGTCCACCGATATGGCCCCTTTACACATATACCCATGCATATGTAGTGTCGATCCTTGCTTGCGAGTACTTTGGATGAGTACTCACGGTTGCTTTGCTCCCCCTTTCCCCCTTTTCCATTCTTCCTGGTTGTCACAACCAGATGCGGGAGCCCAGGAGCCAGACGCCACCGTCGACGACGACTCCTACTACACCGGAGGTGCCTACTACTACGTGCAGGTCGCTGACGACGACCAGGAGTAGTTTAGGAGGATCCCAGGCAGGAGGCCTGCGCCTCTTTCGATCTGTATCCCAGTTTGTGCTAGCCATCTTATGGCAACTTGTTTAACTTATGTCTGTACTCAGATATTGTTGCTTCCGCTGACTCGTCTATGATCGAGCACTTGTATTCGAGCCCTCGAGGCCCCTGGCTTGTATTATGATGCTTGTATGACTTATTTATGTTTTTAGAGTTGTGTTGTGATATCTTCCCGTGAGTCCCTGATCTTGATCGTACACGTTTGCGTGCATGATTAGTGTACGATTGAATCGGGGGCGTCACACTTAGATATGCTAAATTGTTTGATTACCATGGTCACAAAGGCATTTACATGTATCTATGCTTGGCCACAAAAGTCTTTCCTCTATATATGTTGTGTCGTTCAGCTTTCCTCTATTTCAATCTGTCGTCATAAAATTGTCCACTGACTGTCCGTATAGTTTCTGCTAATGTGATCCATGATGTTGCTACTTTGCATCAGTACATATTATTGGCTCCTTTTCCCAACCACACCAACATGTTACTACAATTATCCATCAAAAAGAAGGAGAGACTCTCCGGAAGTTCTTGCAGAGATTCAGCAGAGTCCACGGGAACATCCCAAATATCCATCCAGCAGCTGTGATAGCTCCCTTCCAATCCAATGTGCGCAACCGCAGGACTCGTTCCAAGATGAACGTGCGGTTTCCCAAGACTGTGAAGGAGCTTTACACCTTGGTGGACAAGTGTGCTCGGATGGAGGAAGGAAGGAAACTACCCGGAGAGGAGGATTGCATCAACGTCGACTCAGAGGATGATGACAAATCCACCAGTCAGAAGAAGAGCAAGAAGCACAGCAAGAGGCACAAGGATAAGGCAGTGATGACTGTCGAAGGATCGGGCACACCTAGTACCGGCAAGAAGGCTAGAGCCAAAGCCCCCCGCAAGGGAAGCTGCCGTGTGCGCTGACTGCCGGGAAGCTGCGGCTGCCGAGAAGGCCGGGAAAGGCGATGGGCCGTACTGCAAGATTCATCGGACCAAGGGCCACTATCTTCAAGAGTGTCATCAGGTTGAGCAGCTTGTCAAGAGGCAGAGAGCAAAATATGAGAAGCGTGAAGGGAAAAAGGACATAATACCACTGGCGGGAAGGGCCGAGGTGGTGAAGCAAATCGCCCCGTCAAACCCTTCCGAAACCAAGGAAAACCCGCCAAGGATCAAGAGAAGGAAGCTTGCAATGATGAGAGTGATGGAGGGGATGAAGAGGAAACTAGTGAGCAGGAGTTCCAGAAGGCCACTGATGCCCTGTGCATTGACGGAGGTGCATCCCTGCACTACTCTCACCGCCAACTCAAACGGTGGGCACGTAAGGTCAATATCATGGAGCCAGCAGCAGAGGCTCGGAAGCCGCTCAAATGGTCACACACGCCCACCATCTTTGACAAAGAGGACCATCCAGACCGTACCACTGTGGTAGGATGTTTGCCATTGTTGGTCTCTCCAACAATTCGCAACCTCAAGGTCACGAAGATGTTGGTTGACGGCAGGGCCGGGTTGTCACGCCCAATATGCGACCCTATCCTAAAGGAACTCGAAGGTCCCGCCAAGGATAGAACCGCATATTGACTCGCTTTTGCAAGGTGGATATCATTACATCGTACCATTACATAATAGTTGGGGATACATACCAAGGGCATAGAAATGCCACAAGAATACATCAAACATCATACATGAGACCAACATCCGACTACGGATGAATCACAAACAGAAACTCAAATGACATCCACCCTGCTAGCCTAGGTTGCCGACCAGGAACCTAACCCAAGATCGATGCTGAAGAAGAAGAACTCCAAAACAAGTAAACATCGCTCTCACGTCATGATCATCGCGTTACCTGTACCTGCAACTGTTGTTGTAGTAATCTATGAGCCACGAGGACTCAGCAATCCCATTACCATGGGTATCAAGACTAGCAAAGCTTAATGGGTATGGAAAGGATAAGTGGTGAGGTTGCAGCAAGCGACTAAACATTGTATGGTGGCTAACTTACGAGTACAAGAGTAAGATGAGAATCTACGCAAACGGTCGCAAACTAATAATGATCAAGAAGTGATCCTGAACTACTTATGTTCAAACATAACCCAACCGTGTTCTCCTCTCGAACTTCCCCAAAAAGAGACAATCACGGTTACGCACGCGGTTGGCGTATTTTAATTGAGTTACTTCAAGTCCTCTACAACCGGATATTAACAAATTCTCTGCCACATAACCGCGGGAACGGCTCTCGAAAGTTTAAACCCTGCAGGGGTGTCCCAACTTAGCCCATCACAAGCTCTCACGATCAACGAAGGATATTCCTTCTCCCGAAACAACCCGATCAGACTCGGAATCCTGGTTACAAGACATTTCAACAATGGTAAAACAAGTCCAGCAAGACCTCCCGATGCATCGACCTAGCCTGATAAGAGGTGCGCGGTCTCGTTCTCAGGGTACACCGGATGAGCGAAGCGTACAGGTATATACCAGATACCCCAAGTTGCCAAGGGGCGGCCCCGCACGGTGCTCTAGTTTGGACCAACACTCATGAGGAGCACTGGCCCGGGGTTGATTAAGTCCACGGGGTCCGGAAAGTCCCTATGCAAGTTTTAGTTGTTATTAGGCAAATGGAAAACCAATGTTGGGCCTTGCTGGAAGAGTTTTATTCAAAGCGAACTGTCAAGGGGGTCCCATAACCCCAACCGCGTAAGGAACGCAAAATCAAGGAACATAACACCGGTATGACGGAAACTAGGGCGGCAAGAGTGGAACAGAACACCTGGCATAAGGCTGAGCCTTCCACCCTTTACCAAGTATATAGATGCATTAATTAAATACGAGATATTGTGATATCCCATGATATCCATGTCCCAACATGGAACAACCTGCAACTGCACCTGCAAGTAGCAACGCTATAAGAGGGGCTGAGCAAAGCGGTAACATAGCCAAACAACGGTTTGCTAGGAAGGGTGAAAAGGTTAGAGGCTATCATGGCAATTTGGGAGGCTTGATAAACAAGTGGTGGGTAGCACAACATAGTGATAGCATCGAGACAACTAGCATGGCAAAGATAGTAGTGAGATCCAAGGTGACGGTCATCTTGCCTGAAATCCCTCTAGGAAGAAGACCGAATCCATGAAGTAGATGAAGCAACGTAGTCGAACGAATCCTCACAATCGCAGTGTTAACGGAACTATCGAGAAGAAGAAGCACCGGAAACAAGCAAACAAAATGGTAAACAACCATCACATAAACATAGCATGATGCACAATCAAGTATGATGCATGTACGGTTTAATGAGTCATGGCATGGCAAACTGCAACAAACAATACTACAAGTTAAGTGGAGCTCAATATGCAACGAGTTGCATTTTGACGAAACACCACATTCAAGTTATTTAGTTTGCTCTCGATTAGGAACAAGGAAAGATTAAATGTTGGTTAACATGGCAAGAGGTGAAGCATAATAAAACTACCTATCTAGGCAAGTTTATATGAGGCCGGAACAACAAACAACAATTCCGGAAAATCCTCATATGCATATTTCGAATTTGGTACTGTTGTGCCCTACACAATTTTAATGTTGTTAAACAGCAAAATAAAGTGCAGGAAGTTAATCTATGCATTTTTCTACCCCATTTACATATAAAGTTTATTTAAAACGGAGCTACGGTTATTTAGATATGAATTAAACCATTTTAGCATGTCATTTATGCGAATTAAATCAAACAACATGTTAAACATTTTAAACATGGATGAAAACAGCATATTATGAAACTAGATGAAATTCTAAGCATTTTGCATATATTGTTTGTTTAGTTTGGATGCATGCATATTTAGCTATAGACAATGTAAAACAGTGGCAATTCTGTAAATATGCAATGCACTGGAAATTAAACAAATCCACAGGCAGAAAAAAAAACATGCACGGGCCCGAAGCATCAAGGTGCAGCGGCCCAGATGAGGATTCGGCCCAAGTGGCTGTGTGCAAAAGAAATGGAAAAGAGGGCAAAATTTGGGTGGGTCCTATATGACGCGCGTGAGCGTCCAGGAGCTGCACCTTCGCTGAAGCAACTCCCCACTTGGGCCGGCCCAGGTACGATTTCCTGTGCAGTTTCCCTTCGCTGCTTCTGCAGTTTTTTTTTTCAAATTTTCTTCTGCGGTTTTTTGCTTCCAGTTTTTCACTGTTTTGTCCGGTTTTCTGTTGTTTTGTTCGGTTTTTTTTAATTTTCTGTTTTGGTTCCTTTTTTGTTTCATTTTCTTCTACATTATTTTTTTTCTTTTTCTTTTTCTGTTCTGTTTCTTTTTCTGTTTTCTTCTTTTTATTTGCGTATTATATAAAACGTACACCGTGTATTACAAGAAATTTCGTTGTATCAAGAAAAATGTTCATTTTATATTATGCAAAATTGTTCACCTTTGCATATAAATATGTTCATCGTGTATTTCAAAAATGTTCATCGTATATTATGAAATTGTTCAACGTTTTTTTACTAAATGTTCAGTGCGTATTCAAAAATTGTACAACACATATATTCATGTTGTTCCAAAAATGTTCATCTTGTATTATTTAAAATGTTCAATGGATATAAAAAAATGTTCAGTATATATATTCTGGAACTTTTTATTTTGGTTTTGGTTTTTCAACGAATATACAAATGTTCACTATGTTTCTTAATTTTGTTCAGTGTTTATTACACAATGTTCAATGTGTATTCGTAAATTGTTCAACGTATTTTCACAAATGTTCAGTACGTGTCCGAAAATTGTTCAGCACGTATATTCATATTTTTTTTCAAAAATGTTCGTCGTATATTAAAATAAGTTCATCATGTATTATTTAAAATATTCAGCTTATTTTAAGAAAATTTTCAACGGATATTACAAAATATTTTATGTGTAACTTAAAAAAAAGATTCAACAGAGTATGGTAATTAAACCTTACCGCCTTGAATTAGCAGAGTTCATCACCGGTTCCGTCGGTTAGCAACGCTAGCTGTAGAAATGGAGGTCGTGAGTTCGAACTTCCGTGGGCACTTGAATTTTTGTTTATTTTTTACTTCTGAGCTCGTTTCCTCCTAATGGGCCGGCCCATGCGCTCTTCCTTCAACGAATGCTCGACCATTTGCCGCCTGCGCGCGGCGAATAGGAGCTCTCAAAATTTGGGGCGCCTGGGGCTCGAACCCAGGACCTCCCGGATGCGAGCGCGTGTGGCTAACCAGCTGGGCTACTACTGTGATCTCGCTAGAGAAGGAGCACGACACCCTTTGAATAGATGACAAGGCCAAGCCCTGACCTTCCATGAACGCGCAGGAACCTTTGCTGGCGGCGAACTCGATCAAGACGGCGACTACAGAGGCTGTAGAGCACCGGCGGGCGTGCGGAAAAGGGACGTTGGTGCGCTGAGAGGAGATATCATGCAAAAGGCTCAGGTGTGCGGGAAGACTCGAGGTCGCCTTGGTCATGGCGGCGGCAAGACGAAGAAGGGTCACGGGCTCGCAATCGAGCGCAGCCGTGCACGTATGCAGATGCGTGTTCGTGGAGGTGTGGCAGTGAAGGTGCAGCAAGGGCAGCATGATCAATGAAGCCAGCGGGCATGTGTGGGAGCAGGAGCTTGCGGTCATGGCGGCGATGCATGGTGAGGCAGGAGCTACAGCGGCGGGCGTGCGGAATCATGTGTGGTGCGCGCGTGCAGCGGATGTGGCGTATATGCGTGGGGTGAGGCGAAAGCAGAGGCCGGGCTCGTGCGCGAGCACGGCTCGACGCGGGTGACGCAACTCGCGGCGGCAAGGCGAAGCAGAGGCGCGCCGCTGCTGCAGAGAGCGGTCAGACACGGGGCGATGCGTGCGCGAGGGGATCTAGAGCGGGGCTGGACGAGCATGATACAGCAACCCCAACAACTACAGAAAAACGTTGCAGACCTCGCCGGAGCACCGACAGCTAGATGAAGGCACGAAACTACCGACGCGTACAGGGATCGGTCGGCAACAGGAAGGAGCAGGGATGGGTCTGGGTATACCTAGGCCATGTTCGCTAGTCTGTCGGCTCCTCTATTTTCAGCTAAACCTACCCCTGCTCCGGGAGTGGAGTTCTAGAGTGGTGAGACTCCGAACAGGCCCCTAGTATACCTAGGACAAGAAGATGTGGCCGGGGACGCAACAGATCGACGGCGGGGAGGCGAAGATCTCCAGTGGACTTATGTCCGCGAAGCAGAGGAAGCAGGGGAGGAGGCCGTCGGCGTGGAACTTGGCGATCCGACTCGGGGAAGACGTCTGAACGGGCGTAGTCGACGTCGACGAAGAAGATGGACATGCTGGAGACGACTGTGGTGGCCTCCGACCAAGTAGGAGACGGCGAAGCTCTCGATGGTGCTCTCTGTTCTTGAAGAAGAAGAAGAAGAACCAGAGGAAGTAGAGGCCTTGTGGCGGCGGCAAGAGGGGGGAGAGGGAAACCCTAGGGCGCGGTCTTGGGGCTTTATAGGGGAGCGGGACGTGCTGGCCTCGACGTCCGTGAAGCAGAGCTCACGGCGTTGGCGCTCCTGAAGGCAGAGGAGGGAGACGGCGCTGTAGCGGAGCAGGTGGCCGTTCGGCTCGGCTGGGCCGGGGAAAGAAAGGCCCAGGTGGGCTGCGGGGAGTGAGTGCTGGTGGGCTGCGCTGTTGCCACTGCTGCTTCTCTTCTTCTCTTTTCTTCAGACAGAAAACAAGACAGAAAAGCACAGGAATAATGGAGAGGGTGGAGAGAGATATGAGAATATCCCTAGAGTCCAGAATTTGTGCAGAATTTTAATAAATTGACTTGGCAATTTTTAGAGGTATAAAAATAATCCAAGTTTGAATTAAATTCCAACTTGAGCCATTTTTGAACCCAAACAAAACAACTCCAAAATATATGAGATTTTACAGAGGGGTTAAAGGCAAGGTGCAGGATTCATAGGAAAAAAAGGAACATTTTTCTGGAAAGAGAAATGTCACATGAAAATAAGTGTAATAAAGAAGAAAGGAGAAGTTTGGATGGGATAGAAACTTGAGTGAACTTGTCGAATGGTTGCTGGTATGTGCATGTTGCATGAATGAGGTGGAGATAAGAAGAAGAGGGGGTTTCACACAAGAAGACTTAAAGATGCAAACCAAGGCATGATGATCATGATGCAATGCAATAATAAATGACAAGAGGCACATCCAAAACATGTAGCATATAACAAGGTGGGATGAACATGGCAAACAAACAAAGATGGCACAATACAATATAATAAAATATGAACATGATGCAAGAAGCAAAATATGGCAATGGCATTCATCATGATCATGGCAACAACATGGGGAAAAGAGATAAGCCAAAACAATTATGACAAGGCAACAAACACAATAAACACACGACAACAACTAAAATAAAAGAAAGGCATCTGGAGCATCGGTCTCGGGGCGTCACACGGGTTGAATCTAATTTCCCCAAAGGTCATTAGCAAACTTCAAATAGCAGAGGAAGAGCTAAAGGTCACGGGCACATTTCAAGGAGTTAATCCCGGTAGGAGTCATCCTAAGGGAAAGATCACGTTGCCAGTGACATTTGGGGGAGAACTGAACTACCGGACTGAGAAGATTGTGTTTGATGTGGTCGACGTCCCCTTGCCGTACAATGGGATCCTTGGACGCCCAGCCCTGGCTAAATTAATGGAGGCATCCCACTATGCCTACAACACCTTGAAGATGCCTGGGCCGGTAGGAGTCATTTCCATCCCATCAGATGAGAAGGACGCAATCATTTGCGTGGATAAGATGTACCGGGACGCAGTCACGGTAGAGGCAGCGGCAGTAGCAGTTCCCGCCAAGGAGAATAGAGGAGAGAAGAAGGATAGCAGGAACACTAGCAAGGAATCCGGGAAGCGTACCTCTTCGGAGTACGCTGCGCCTGTTGATGACTTGCCGGAGAGTTCCAATCACAAGAGATCCAAGGTCGCTGCACCACAAGTGAAGAAGGTCCCGGCAGGGCTGGCTGGCGTTGATGGAACTTTCACTATCAGCGCCACCCTTGATTGATGACAAATAGGAAAGCGTACTCATTGCCTTCATGCGGGCGAATATCGATGTGTTTGCCTGGCAACCATCTGATATCCCCGGTGTTCCCAGGGAGGTAATCGAGCATCACTTTGATGTCTGCCCACATGCCCGACCTGTCAAGTAGAAAGTTCGGAAGCAAGCCTTGGAGAGGCAGCAGTTTATTGCTGAGGAGATTAAGAAGCTTGAGGCAGCTGGTTTGGTCAGAGGAGTGCTACATCCAACATGGTTAGCAAATCCAGTGGTTGTTCGCAAGGCTAACAGGAAATGGAGGCTTTGCATAGATTTCACAGATCTCAACAAGGCTTGCCCGAAGGACCCATTTCCCTTGTCGCACATCGATCAGATTGTGGATTCCACTTCAGGCTGTGATCTGCTCTCCTTTTTGGATGCATATCTGGATATCATCAAATCTTCATGTCCAAAGAAGACAAAGAGAAGACCTCGTTCATCACCCCATGTGGAATGTACTGTTTTATCTGCATGCCATTTGGATTAAAGAGTGCCGGGTCTACTTTTGCAAGGGCAGTCCAGATTGGTCTTGAGCCACAACTGCACAGAAACATTGAGGCTTATATGGATGATATTGTGGTCAAGACCAAGGACAGAGCAACCCTCATCCCGGATTTGGAGGAGACATTTGCTAATCTGCGCAAGACCAACTTGAAGCTCAACCCGGAGAAGTGTGTGTTTGGCGTTCCCTCCGGCAAGCTACTTGGGTTCTTTGTATCCCGTCGAGGGATCGAAGCCAACCCTAACAAGATCAAAGCTAGCGAGAAAATCCAGACGCCCAGGACAGTCAAGGATGTGAGGCGTCTGACAGGGTGCATTACCGCACTAAGCAGATTCATTTCCAAGTCTGCTGAGCGCGCCCTGCCATTCTTCAAAATCCTAAAGAAGGTAGGGCCCATGAAGTGGACCCCAGAAGCAGATGCAGCTTTGCAAGAGTTGAAGGCCTACTTGTCCTCTATGCCCACCTTGGTTGCCCCCAAACCACAAGAGCCGTTGCTGCTATACTTGGCGGCAACCAATCAAGTGGTTAGTGCAGCCTTAGTGGCACAACGGGAAGTGGAAGAAGCAGAAAGTGAGCAAGGCCAGGCAGAGCCAAATAAGGATCAGGACAGAAATGAGCACGACAGCGAGGGCGACCCCAAGGATGCGGCAAAGAAGAAAGTGGTGCAGTGCCCAGTGTACTTCATCAGTTCCCTGCTACAAGGAGCTAGATCGAGGTACTCCGGTGTGCAAGAATTTATCTTTGGTCTCATCATGGCCTCAAGGAAATTGCGCCACTACTTCCAAGCCCATGAGATCACGGTTGTCACTCGCTTCCTGTTGCAAAGGATACTCCGAAACCATGAGGCTACTGGCAGAATAGTGGAGTGGGCTTTCGAGTTATCTAGCTTCGGCCTGAAGTTTGAGAGCACATCAATAGTTCAAAGCAGGGCATTGGCAGAGTTTATTGCAGAATGGACGCCACCCCTGATGAGGAAGTGCTGGAAATAGTTATCCCCGGCAAGGAAGCGCCCCAAGAATGGATCATCTATTTCGATGGTGCCTTTCCCTACAAGGTGCAAGGGCTGGCATGCTTCTTGTTGCCCCCTCCGGGGAGCACTTGAAGTACGTCATCCAGATGCACTTTGCCCGGGAAGAGGCGATCAACAATACAACAGAGTATGAAGGGCTCCTTGCCGGGCTCAGGTTGCCGCAGAATTGGGAATCAAGAAGCTGACCATTCGAGGAGATTCACAGCTTGTGGTGAGACAAGTCAACAAGGATTACCAAAGTCCATTGATGGAGGCATACGTTGAGGAAGTGAGGAGATTGGAGGAGCGCTTTGACGGATTGCAAACAGAGCACATACCCCGTGCGGAAAACAACATAGCTAATCATCTGTCAAAGTGTGCTGCATAGAAGCTTCCTGTGGAACCAGGAACTTTTGTTCCCCATCTTACTCAGCCCTCCATATCCCAAGCAACAATGGCCCAGAAAAGGAGAAAGAGCCTCCCAGGGCTCCTGGTAGGGACCCTGTCGGAAATAACTCCTCATCACTTGCCGGACCGCACCTTCCAACCGGGCCTATGGTCCCCGCGAATGAGGAACGTGCCCCCATAGTTGAGGAGGTGCCGCTAGTCCTTGTTGCCGAGCCCCAGGCTCCAACTTGGGCAAGGCACATAGTCCATTTCCTCCAAACCGAAGAACTTCCTGATGGCCAAGATGAAGCTGAAAGAGTAGCCCGGAGGGCCAGTATGTATCAGTTTGTCGATGACACTCTATACAGAAGGAGGCCCAATGGCGTGAAATTGAAGTGCATCTGTTGGGAAGAAGGAAAGGAACTACTGGCTGAGATACACAAAGGCATGTGCGGCTCCCACATTGGATCAAGGGCATTAGTTGGGAAAGCATTACGGCAAGGATTCTATTGGCCTACAGCCCTCCAAGATGCGGTTGAGCTAGTCACCAAATGTGAAGCCTGCCAGTTCCATTCCAAAAACATCCACCTGCCCGCACAAGCTCTTTAGACAATCCCTTTGTCATGGACGTTTTCGGTCTGGGGGCTCCATATCCTAGGCCCTTTCCCCCGAGCTGCTGGGGGCTTTGAATTCTTGTTCGTTGCTATTGACAATTTTACAAAGTGGCCGGAAGTAGCTGCCGTGAGAAAGGTCACTGCTCAATCAGCTATCAAGTTTTTGAAAGAATTGGTGTGCTGTTTTGGACTCCCATCAAGGATCATTACTGACAACGGCACCCAGTTCACGAGCCGCGCCTTCATGCAATATGTTCATGCCCTCAGAAGCAAGATCTCATTTGCCTCTGTCGCACATGCCAGAAGCAATGGGCAAGCTGAGAGGGCGAACGCTAAAGTGATGCGAGGAATCAAGACAAGAACCTTTGATACGCTGCAGAAGCACGGCAGGCGGTGGATCGATGAGCTGCCGGTAGTTCTCTGGTCCCTCAGAACGACACCAAATCGAGCTACCTGGCAGACTCCCTTCTCCCTAGTCTATGGGGCAGAAGCAGTTATCCCCACGGAACTCATTTACGTGGCACCTCGAATGCTTGCCTACGATGAAGTAGCGCAAGATCAGCACACGTGACGATGTTGTGCTACTCAAGGAGAACCGTCTCCGGGCTACTACTCGTGCTGCACGCTATCAGCAAGCCCTGCGTCGCTATCACAGCCGCAGGGTTCATGCCCGGTGTTTTGAGGAAGGTGACCTTGTCCTTAGGCACGTTCTGTCCGCCAAGGGTTCAAACAAGTTGACGCCGAAGTGGGAAGGCCCTTACCAGGTAGTTCGAGTCACCAGACCTGGCGCAGTCCGTTTGGAGAACGTAGATGGCATTCAATTGCAAAACTCATGGAATATTGAGCATCTCCGCAAGTTCTACCCATAAGGCGCCGCTGTCGGGCTCTGCCCGGCAGCCACCCTTTTGTACAGCCCTTGCCTCAGTTGCATTTAACCCCTTGTACAAAGCCAGATGCAGGCCCTGAGCAACAGAGAAATAAACGAAGCGCTGGGGGCCCCCGACAAAGTTGCATGCATAAGCATTTCAAGAGCATTGCATAAGCATTTCATGGGCATTGCATATGCATATAGATAAGGTCGCATCTTTGCATCATTCCCATCTGCATAAAGCTACAGGTTCCTGTCGTGGGCTTGGCCTCTACCGGGAGTTGGGAAGATGGACCAGCACTGCGATCTCCGGCAAGCCAAACAGATAAGTTCTACCTCTTGTCCATAAGTGTTCTGTAAGCTGATAATTGTGCATGAGAAAACCTCGCCACTCTTTGAAACTTAGGTGCTCCCATCCCTGGACTCGAACGTTGCTTCAGCCAGAATGGTCGTAGAGGCCTTTGGTGAAAAGAGATTGGCGGGGGGGCTGGTCCCTTTATTTTTTGCTCGGTAGGCTCAGTTCTCCGGCAACAAATAAAAGGGTACCGACAGGATAGCCTGCCGGGGAAAACTCGTTTATTCAAAGTAAAGAGGCATTCCACCTCTGCATGGACATATACATGCACGAGTCCCCGACAAGGTTCATCTTTTTCATTAATATGCTGATCATAAAAGTACAAACCTTACAGAACAGAGACATGGACTCGAGAGATTACATTATTTGAACTAAAATTTGGCAAGTGCCTACATATTTGAGATTGAAAAAAGATAAGTGTACCTTAATCTCCTCTTTTCGTTTTCCCTCCACCACGTATTGCGGTGGGAAGAGGAGAGGATGAAAAGGACACCCAAGCAGGAGCCCATCCCTGTCCCGCCGTGACCTGCCGGGCGCGGCCTGACAAGATCGGGAGTGGCGAGGCTGCGAGGAGGGGCACGAAGAGCAGAGCGGCGGTCCCCTGGTCACCACCTCCAGGGCGAGCAAGAAGCCCGGGCTTAAGCGTCGATGGAGTCATCCACCAAAGCTCAGCCAGAAGACTGCTGGAGGGGAGGCGAAGGCACCAAGGGAACATCCCTCCCCGGCTATCACCCAAAGAGGCTGGTGATCATGGTGCCGGGGAGGGAGGGGAAGAGCGGAAAGACGAGGCGGAAGGTCGCCGGCCAGAGGTGAAGGCATCCACACCAATGTACTCTGACCTAACGCCCTGCCACCTGCTACCTCTTGAGCACTGCGTTGGTTCTCCCTTGAAGAGGAAAGGGTGATGCAGTAAAGTAGCGTAAGTATTTCCCTCAGTTTTTGAGAACCAAGGTATCAATCTAGTAGGAGATCACGCTCAAGTCCCACGCACCTACACAAACAAATAAGAACCTCGCAACCAACGCGATAAAGGGGTTGTCAATCCCTTCACGGTCACTTACGAGAGTGAGATCTGATAGATATGATAAGATAATATTTTTGATATTTTTATGATAAAGATGCAAAGTAAAATTAACGGCAATAAAAATAGCTAAGTGTTGGAAGATTAATATGATGGAAAATAGACCCCGGGGCCATAGGTTTCACTAGTGCTTCTCTCAAGAGCATAAGTATTACGGTGGGTAAACGAATTACTATCGAGCAATTGATAGAATTGAGCATAGAGTATATCTAGGTATGATCATGTATATAGGCATCACGTCCGCGACAAGTAGACCGAAACGATTCTGCATCTACTACTATTACTCCACACATCGACCACTATCCAGCATGCATCTAGAGTATTAAGTTCATAAGAACAGAGTAATGCTTTAAGTAAGATTACATGATGTAGAGGGATAAACTCATGCAATATGATATAAACCCATCTTTTTCTCCTCGATGGCAACAATACAATACGTGCCTTGCTGCCCCTGCTGTCACTGGGAAAGGACACCGCAAGATTGAACCCAAAGCTAAGAACTTCTCCCATTGCAAGAAAGATCAATCTAGTAGGCCAAACCAAACTGATAATTCGAAGAGACTTGCAAAGATAACCAATCATACATAAAAGAATTCAGAGGAGATTAAAATATTGTTCATAGATAATCTTGATCATAAACCTACAATTCATCGGATCTCGACAAACACACCGCAAAAGAAGATTACATCGAATAGATCTCCAAGAAGATCGAGGAGAACTTTGTATTGAGATCCAAAGAGAGAGAAGAAGCCATCTAGCTAATAACTATGGACCCGAAGGTCTGAGGTAAACTACGCACACATCATCGGAGAGGCTATGGTGTTGATGTAGAAGCCCTCCGTGATCAATGCCCCCTCCGGTGGAGCACCGGAAAAGGCCCCAATATGGGATCTCACGGGTACAGAAGGTTGCGGCGGTGGAAATAGGGTTTTGGCTCCTGTTCTGATGTTTCCAGGGTATATGGGTATATATAGGAGGAAGAAGTACGTCGGTGGAGCAACATGGGCC